>NC_056746.1:114963308-115118308 GCF_019279795.1 Protopterus annectens | reverse complement strand
CCACCTATGACTTGACTCTTGTAAGGGAATGTAGAGCTAATAGGGATTCCCAGGCAAGAATGAATGGACCATTGAGAACTCATTTAACCTGAGAAAACCTATCTCCTGTTCCACTGGAATGAATGAGCCATTTGGGTGAAGTTACTGGAACCATTCGGCAAAGTCCTTGGGAAAGCAAAAAGAAAAACAAAGCAAGCATTAACAGCAGCAATGTTATGGGGCCCACAACCCACATAGGGTGGTCTGCAAAACTAGTGCTAGTATTACTTCTTGTTAGTACAACATGCTGCCAACATTCAGAGCAGCTTCAGTCTTTGACTGTTTAGAAGATGAACACTTCAGTAACTCAAACTCAGTCTGCTTAGTTTTGGTGAATTTAACTTAATAACATGATATGGATCCAGCATCATAAACACATATTGTTATAGAGATGGACAGACTTCAGAAGAGTTTTCTTAACATTACAGTCAGAAACGTACTGTATGGTGTATTCTGATATTCAAAAATGGAACTTCAATAAGGCACCATGCTTGTTTGGAAGTTGATCTTTCTAGCTGGTAAGCTGTAACGGGTATAATAATCTGTTTACATAAATTAATTACACTGGATTATTTGTCTTCTAAGGGACATAAAGTGGGATCAACAGTCATTTTCTCCCTTGCATTGTTGATAAATGGTCAGTTACAGCATTTTTCTTTTTTTCTGCCACACAAGTAGATAAAGGGCAGATGAGTTTCTGCATTGGGTCTTGTAATGGTCGTGCTTGTTCAGAGAAGCACTGTACAACCTATCTGTGCTTCCTTAGGCCATGGGACTGAGTGTCTGGAGTTTTATTTGTGGTCTTAATAAGATTTTACAGTAATTTTCAGTAGGGAAAGAACAGTCTAAGGCTAGGATTCTGCAGCACTTGTTTTTTTCACGTGTGCTACCTTTTGGCAGTGGAGTGGGGAAACAGATAATATTGATGGATGGTCATCTAGGGCAACATCCTTACTGATGGAAGAGTCAGGTTTGTTTTGTTCAGGACTAACCCTGCTCTGAGGATGGCATGGCAGAAGGTAATTTGATGTCTTATTTCTTTGACGAAGTAGCTGAAGCTGCAGTGAGAGGCCTCGACCCACTGAAAGCTGAACACTCATCAGGTGTCCTCTGATAGTCAAGGTGCAAGTTTGGTGAGAGGCTAGCTACCCACTGAAAGCTGAACACTCATCAGGTGTCCTCTGATAGTCAAGGTGCAAGTTTGGTGAGAGGCTAGCTACCCACTGAAAGCTGAACACTCATCAGGTGTCCTCTGATAGTCAAGGTGCAAGTTTGGTGAGAGGCTAGCTACCCACTGAAAGCTGAACATTCATCAGGTGTCCTCTGAGAGTCAAGGTGCAAGTTTGGGTGCTGAAGCCTGAGTCTGCAAGGCTCAATCTCTAACAAAGTGGTGGCAATGAAAGTCCAGAACCAGGATCTGCTCTTTACCAACAATGGGTGAAAAACAGCAATGGTGTGGCTATAGACTGCACTGGGATGTGCTCTTTACCAACAATGGGTGAAAAACAGCAATGGTGTGGCTATAGACTGCACCGGGATGTGCTCTTTACCAACAATGGGTGAAAAACAGCAATGGTGTGGCTATAGACTGCACCGGGATGTGCTCTTTACCAACAATGGGTGAAAAACAGCAATGGTGTGGCTATAGACTGCACCGGGATGTGCTCTTTACCAACAATAGGTGAAAAACAGCAATGGTGTGGCTATAGACTGCACCGGGATGTGCTCTTTACCAACAATGGGTGAAAAACAGCAATGGTGTGGCTATAGACTGCACCGGGATGTGCTCTTTACCAACAATGGGTGAAAAACAGCAATGGTGTGGCTATAGACTGCACCGGGATGTGCTCTTTACCAACAATGGGTGAAAAACAGCAATGGTGTGGCTATAGACTGCACCGGGATGTGCTCTTTACCAACAATGGGTGAAAAACAGCAATGGTGTGGCTATAGACTGCACCGGGATGTGCTCTTTACCAACAATGAGTGAAAAACAGCAATGGTGTGGCTATAGACTGCACCGGGATGTGCTCTTTACCAACAATGGGTGAAAAACAGCAATGGTGTGGCTATAGACTGCACCGGGATGTGCTCTTTACCAACAATGGGTGAAAACAGCAATGGTGTGGCTATAGACTGCACCGGGATGTGCTCTTTACCAACAATGGGTGAAAAACAGCAATGGTGTGGCTATAGACTGCACCGGGATGTGCTCTTTACCAACAATGGGTGAAAAACAGCAATGGTGTGGCTATAGACTGCACCGGGATGTGCTCTTCTATCTTTTATAACAAGAGTACAAAAGGGCATGGTGAGAGGCTTGGCATAATGGTTGAACTCTTTGTCTTGTAGATACAAGCTCCAGGGTTCAATTCTCACCTTGGATAACTGGCTGGGCTTAAAATGGCCCTTCAGTGCACTTGGCTTAATATGAACCTGGGATTACTGTTCCATCTCGTTCTGGAGAAATTTGAATCAGTTTAGTCTGGTTTTGAAGCCTAAGGTCCATCTTGGATGACCATTGAGGAAGATGATATATATCAGATGCTTTCTACTTTTGCTAGTAGAATGATCTGAAACTGATCAACAATGTATAACGCAATAGCTGAATTTGTTTTGTTAGTGTATTTCTTGATGTTTTTCTCTAAGGGTCTCCACTGAAAATGGGCCAAAAGCCCAGCTGGACTAACCTGGTTAACAAATGTCAATAAATAAATAAACTGCAGTGTGCATTGACAGTCAAGGGTAAGACAAACTTTTTACGCCATTCTTTCTTTTACACATTTTTAGAAGCCATTCCTTTATATTTTAATGTTTTCTGATATCATAGAAAAGATGGTTCTGATTGTTTCTAGCATTCTTTATGCTTTATCTTTTAAGAGCCTTCAATCATAGGCTCTTTTTTACCGAATGGCCAGGATTCACAAACAATTTGCACAGTATGCAGTGCACATTTATGCAGGAATCAGACATGCACCAGCTGGTGCAGACTAGTAGTGATTCATAGTTCCATGCTGCACTGCAATGCAGTGAATGTGCAACAGAAATATATGCAAATGAGTGCATAATGACATGTAAATGAAAGCAGGTAGGGAAATGAGGTCCTAAAGATAAGCAGATGTCCTGAACACAGATGCAATTCGTCACCTATGGGAGAAATTGTACAACAATGTGCTGCTGCCCTTAGCAAAGCATGTGACATTTGGCTGCTATTAGTGGAAAAGCTTGGAGCAGCAGCATCAGTTGTTCTGTGACAATAAACTTCATTTTGCTGCTTGTACTTAGGAGTTGAACTGCATTCAGTCTGCAGCATTCATTACTGCTTGTCGGTAGCCTTATTAAATTGATGACAGTATTCTACTGAATTGCTGCTTTATTTGAGCTGTCTTTTACTACTGTGATAGTTTCATAGGTTCATAGGTTGGTACCAGGCTATCGGCCCTAGGGCCTATACAAGCCTAGCCATAACAATTCCCTGGATATTTCTTCCCACAATATTTACTTCCCTGGACCCCTGTCTAGCAGGACGACTGACATGATCCCCGGGGTGAATTTCCTATCTCCCATCCAATCGTCAAGGTTCCTTTAGAAGAGGGCCAAGGAGGTGCTCTGCTTGACATGTATGGGCAGTCTATTCCAGATTATGGCGAGTCTCTGGGTCAGAATCCTATCCCTCCAGCATGTTTTGTTCATTGTGATGACAAGGTTTAGATCCCTGGAGTGTGTGGTTCTGAGGGATTGGGATTTCGTAAAGTGGAGCATGTCCAACAGCTCAGGGTTTGACATGGCCTTATATGTTAAGCAGAGATTGCCTCAGAGTAGACAATATGCCACAGAGTATAGCTGGAGTTTTTTAGATGGTCAGCATAGGGCATCTGCTTTAGGCCTGTGATTCTTTTAGTAAGGTATTTCTGTGGCCTTTCCAGCTGTTGCAGATGTCTTATGAGGTACATACCAAATGGGGCATTGTACTCTATAGTGGGTCTAATGAGTCTTTTGACTGTAAATGGTTAATCTGTGCTTCTTTGTGAGTTTTTTACTGTGTTCTTAACCTTAAATTGAGTAGCATAGTATAGGTAGAGGTTTGCTGCATCCAGAGCTTCAGCTGCACAGTTTTTAACCTTTTTGACATAGTCCAGCTACAAATTTTCCCTTAGTAGCACTTGTGTGATCACCTAGTAGTACTACACTTAGACCTTCCACCCTTTACCCTCTTAGCTCTCTCTGTTCTTTCTCCCTCAGTTTCTGACAAATAAGGACGGACAATTTCCTACATTTTTTTGCAGAAAGACCCAGCGGTGTAGTAGTTAAGGTGTTTGCCTCTAGTATGCAAAGTGCAAGGTTTGATTCTCACCTCTGGAAAAAGCTAGCGTCATGTAAGATGTTTATTTGGGTTGGGAGGGTGGCCTAATGGTTAAGGTGTTTGCCTTACAAACACAAGGTGCAGGGTTCGAGTCTCATAAGGGATAATTGGCTAGGCTTAAAATGGCTTGCAAGGGCAGTTAGCTTAGTACTAATCTATGAGCCTATGAACCTATTTCTCCTGCCAGGATGGTTGATATGGGCATCATGAGACAGTGTAGCAACTGCCTCATGCACACAGTCAACCATCTACTACTACTATCACCTAGGAGCACAATTTGTGAGATGCAATTACATCAAGCACCTAGTGTCATTGCTATCTCCCCCACAAACCAGTATATCTGGCACTGAGAAGGTTGGCAACATAAACACCACACCTCAAACACCACCCACACCTACACAACACATCCCAACATATGCGGAGGTCCTCAACAAAATCATACACAAACAAAAGAGACCTCTGAGGCAAAAACACGTGCAAACTCCACTGCTCACCACACCACACACAGTCCACAAATACTGTGTCTCACAGCCACTAACACCTAAACTTAAACCCAACATAGGAAATTCCATTGTGAGGCACACAGATGTGCCCCTCACCAGGTTGGATAAGGAGAAAGTCCCTGCTAGTTGTATGTTGGGTGCCAGAAACCTCTATATCACCCATGCACTCAAGTTTCTCAACAGGTACTGTTATGACTCTGTAATAGTCCATGTTGGTGCGAATGACATGAGATGTACCTACCTGGACTATATGAAGAGAAACATAATCAAGTTCACTGAATATGTGTCCCAGGTAGGTATGTTCCTAGCCTTAAGCAGCATTCTACCGTCACCCAGAATGATGCCTCAATACAAATAGAAAATTATTGACTTTAACAATTGGGTTAGTTTCTGGTGCCATTCCAAGGGGATCCAGTACCTAACAGCCAGGGATGACATGATTGACAAACCACGATACTTTGCTAGAGATGGCCTGCATCTGTCTCCCTTGGGCTTCAGGCTGCTGGCAAAGGCTCATGCCTCCTCCATAGTGTCTTTTTTTAGGCAATGCCATGAGGTCAAAACTACCAACATGTAAATTTCACCAAAACATAAATTAAAGGTCATGCTGCTAAACGCTAGGAGTCTAAACATGAAACTGCACTCATTGCAAGCATTCTAAACCCTGAAAGATGCTGATATTTGTGCAGTCACAGAAACCTGGTTCAAAGCTGTGGAGAGCACCCCAGCCATACCAGATTACTTATCCTGTCATACATTCAGACCCCAAACTATGGGCAGCAAAGCAAAAGGAGGTGGAGTTGCAATATATATTAAAGACATGCACACCTCCAGGCTGGTCAAACAGTATGATGCACAGGAAACATTCCAGGTGCAGTTAACAATTGACAAGACCCCTATTCAAATCATAGCTAGCTATAGGCATCTAACTTTGACTCAAGATGCCCACTCCACCTATCTGGGCCTCTTCAAATCTGTCAAGATTCAACCCATTACCCTGAACCTGGGTGACTGTAACTATCCAACCATAGAAAGACATACTCATGCCAAAACACAAATGCCCAGAGATTCCTTGATTTTGTCAATGCAAATGCCTTAGACCAATTGGTCGACACCCCCACAGGAGGTGAACATATCTTGAACTTGGTGTTAACCAACATGAGTAACCACTGCAGCATCCCTACAGTGTCATCATGCCTAGTATGCTCCGACCACAAAGTGGTCACGTTTGGATTCACCACCTCCCCCGACCCCCACCCTCTCCCCCAGCTAGGGTCAAACAAAAAAATTTCTCAAAAGCTGATTACAACATCCTGAGAGAATGTATAAACAGCTTCACAGCCCCCTTCCTCTCTGTAGGAGCTGCAATCAATGCCCAAACCTGCACCAAAGTACTATATGAGTATCATACCTCTCAACTTTTTAGAGCAAGAAATCTGGACAAATTTATATATAAAAGTGGGACGAAGGCCCAAAAATAGGGACATGTTTTAAATAAACTGCTCTTACAAACCTAGAAAGTTGATAGAATAACAGGTTTTGCTTTAGGATGAATTTTTTGAAGGGTAAGAAGTCTGAAACTTAAATGTCTGTCATTATTTTCTAACTTCAATCTTTAATGATTTGCCAGAAAAACAGAATTTTATGAAAAATGGACCAAAATATGAGGCAAAAATCTGGACATTCTGTAAAAATCTGTACAGTTGAGAGGTATGATGAGCATTTATATAGCTGCATGGAATCAGGAATACCCCATTGGACAAAATCATCATCCTCAAGGAAGAGTAAACCTGTCTGGTTGACATCTGCAATAAATAAGCTCTATAATAAAAAAAATGCTGTCCAGGACCAAGAAGGAGCAGGTGCCTAATTGGCAGCAATGTCTCCTTAGCCTGAACAAGCAAATAAGAGCACTAGTGAAATCCTGCAAACCAAACGTTGAGCCCACACAGAGAAAGGGGCCATTTTAGGCCTATTTTAAGTGGTGCAAACAGTACTGGTCCATCGACTAGTCAGAATGTGAATATGAATATAATTTTAGGGGAAGATGGTTAGCATTTGAGGGTCAACAAGCAACCTACTGTAAGTTTTACAACTGATACGGGGAAGATGTTACTGTTGAACCATTTGCTACTTATTGAAGTATACAAACACAGGAGCAACATCAGCCAATATATCACAAGGTCATAAGATGCCAGCCATTTACATCTTCAAAGTAGTAGTTTGTTTGACCTGTAGTGGTAGCTTATTGCATATTTTGGGAATATGTTGAGTTAGCAACCTATCCCTCCAGTGAGTCCTGTTTGTTAGCTGGTGTCCTTAGAGACATGTGTTTTGCAAAGAAATAGGTTAAATAGGACTGGGTGTTTCATGGCTCAAAAAACAAGACACTGCTCACCTCAGAGTAACTTGCAGACTACTGAAGATAAGGAGAGGTGCTAAACTCGCAGGATTATTGAAAGCATTAAAACCTTTAATATTGCTGGTCAGAAATCTTTGGGGCCTTTTCAGTAGAGAGATATGCCTGAATTTGTATGTACCAAAGGGAGCATATAGTCAATGATGGATCTGTTAAAGGAAGGGTATAGTGGGAAGATGTCTTTGGATTTTGAAGGCATTTCTTAGAAATTAACTTGCCCAGATAGAAGGATTTTGTGACTATGATGGAAAAATGATGACCAAATGAGAGCGAGTTGTCCACATAAATATTTGGGCGTCTTATCTATTATTTATTTGTTTATTTATTTATTTAGTTAAGTATGTGACAGCTATCTTGAATTTTGTAAATAATTATATGCCAGTTGTGAATATTGATATGATTTATACAGAACTGTATGTTATGTACTGAGCTTCAAGAATGTAACCACAGCATACCCTGCTGAAACATAGAAGATTAACTGAGAAAACTTCAAGAAAATAAGTTAAATTAAATGCTTTATGATGTGCTATAAAAGTTAGTTTCAATCCAGTAAGAAGACAGGATGTCTAGAGCTAGACATTTTTTAGATTGACTTGGAAAGACGTATTTACTATGTTTAAATTGTAAAAGTGTTTTATTGCTTTATGACTTCCTAGCAGCTGCACATCTGAGAGATATGTATTTTTAACACAGAGATGTTAGTCTCTGGTTTAGCTTGGGAACTAAAGTCAGGTGACAAAAAGTGATGTCATCCAATTCAACCCAGCAGTAATATGTGATATTGATTTAAGAACCTCTCAGAGAAAGACTTGAGATTTTGAATCTTGTCTTGGACTTAGAAACATCCATTCTGCCTGTGTGTTGCTCTCTAAGTAAATTATTTAGGGCATAGTATCTTTAATATATATATATATGAGAATATAGTAAAGATTATTTTAGATGTTTTCTGTATTTATTTGACACTGTCCTGCAAGGTTGTTTTAAAATATTTCCTGTTATTCTGAACTCTGTAGTCACTGTGTTGATTGAATATTGTCTTGTTCTTTTATTTATTATTAAATATATTTAAACCTATCTTTGTGGCTGATATTTGTGAGACATATTTAAGCTCTTAGAGTATTTGCATATGTATTTGGTGACACTGTACAGGCCACTCCTAAATAGCCTTGGAAGTCTTGGTCACACATACCATTTGGATAACAGTAACATTACACAGTAGGATTGGTCACCCTTTGGAAAGGGCCTTAAAGTAACTGATAATAGGGGTTGGTGGCAGTGATAACTACCTTATAGCCTGGGCAGAAGGAGCATAGCTAGTAAACCTGTGCCAGCCTTCCCCAGGAGTGTATGTGTGTTTGTATATAAATCAAATTAAGGGAAATTGTACTTTACTGAGTGTGTACTTGTCATCCTCCCATTGTGTACGTCCCTTACTGCTGCCAGTGGTAAGGATTGAGGCTCCTTGATTACTGGGCCAGTGTAGGGGTGTCATAAATTAACTGGTGTCAGTGGTGGGACATCCACATCACATATTAATTGGTTGACAATGGTGAGCTAGCCACATCACATATTAATTGGTTAGCAGTGGTGTGGATATTGAATTCCTGTAGCCTATGTACAGTGGTAATTGAAGGTGTTTGTACTCTCAATTAGCCACACAGTGAACATTTTGAATTCATATCACAATTGTTTTATTTATTTTTTTTGTTAGCTTAGTTCGTCAGGGAGAGCATGCAAGCATGTCAGCAAAGGAGTATGGCAAACTGATAAGGAACCAGTTGGCTGAGATGTGCCAGGCTAAAGGACTGGTGCATACCAACCTGACTAAAGGACTGGTGCATGCCAACCTGACTAATGGACTGGTGCATACCAACCTGACTAAAGCAGATATAATTGCAGCTTTAGTTACAGCTGCATCACAGAATAGCAACCAGGAGGACAATTAGACTGGCCTTGGAGATGTACATCTCTCAGAAAATGGACACCGCAACCTTTCCACAGAGGACTTAAAAATCCATCTGGAGTTAAAGAGACTTGAGCTGGACATCAAGTGTTTGGAAAAAGAGGCAACAGAGAGACTGAGATGACTAGAAACTGAGGAAAATGAAAACTGCAAAATCTAAAGGCTGAGGAAAATGAGAAACTGCAATGCCTGGAAGCTGAGGAGAAGGAGAAGGAGAGGTAGAGGCAACATGAAAAGAAGATACTGACTCTTTGACAGAGTCATGGAGGTAATGGGGAAGGGATATGGTATATAATGGTGCATGTCCTAAACCTCAGGACAAGGCTCAGAGAACTCATGGGCTTGGCTCAAGAGAACCTGGCAGAAGCCTAACAGCTGAAAAAGGACTGGTATGACAGGAATGCTCGAGGCAAAGAGTATTCTGTAGGGCAGCAGGTAATGGTTCTCATTCCTGTCAAACACATCAATCTGCAAGCAGCCTGGGAGGGACCCTACAATGTGGTAAGGAAGGTCAGTGATGCTAACTACATGGTAGAACTGCTAAGCAGGAAGCAAGGGCACAAATTGTACCATGTTAACATGATGAAACCTTACTTTTACAGGGAGGTCCTTGTGCTGAGTATTTGCAGTGGATGCCAGGAGGTGTCTGAGGTAGATCTGGTGACTTATCTCCTCAGTGAGGCTTGACTGATACCTCAGTGGAAAGGGTAGTAATGTCCAAGCAGTTATCCCCTACCCAGGTTCTAGAAATTTGACCAGTGATACAGGTGTTTGGGGGCATGTTCATTGTGAAACCAGGGTGCATCCACCTGGTGCAGCACCATGTGGATACAGGACCCCAAAGGCCTATTAAGCAGGCCTCTTATAGGGCGCTTGAGAGAGTCAAACAGACTCTGAGGGAGGAGATACAGGAAATGTTGGAACGTAGGGTAATTCAGGAGTCCAGCAGTTCCTGGGCCTCCCCAGTGGTGCTGCTACCAAAGAAGGGTGGTAACACCAGGTTCTGTGTGGAATACAGGAAATTAAATAGTCACACAGAGTCAGCTGCTTCTCCCATGTCTAGGACAGATGAAGCCCTAGAGCAGCTGGGTGGGGCTAAGTATCTTACTACTACTGATCTTATCAAGGGTTACTGGTAGATGCTCTTAACTCTCAGTACTAGAGTGAGATGTCAGCCTTTGTGGCTATTTTTGGCTTGTATGAGTTCACAAAGATGCCCTTTGGAATGAAACATGCCCCATCAACTTTCCAATGGCTGGTAGATCATATCCTAGTAGGAGCAGGAAATTTTGCCCTTGCTTACCTAGATGATATTGTCATCTACAGCCAGTCCTGGCCAGAGCGTCTTCAGCATGTCAGGGAGGTGCTGGGCAGACTACAGAGGGCAGGGCTGACCATTAAGCCCAGCAAATGTCAGGTGGGTATAGCAGAGGTCTCCTACCTGGGACATAGAGTAGGGAGTGGTAAGACCAGACCAGAAACTGCCAAAATGGAAGCCATTCAGCCATGACATGCCCTTGTTACAAAAGCAGGTGAGGGCATTCTTAGGGACAGCAAGGTACTACATAATGTTTGTCCCCAATTATAGTGCCATAGTGGCTCCCATCACAGACCTGACAAGGAAAACAGGCCAGCTAAGAGATTGTGGACCCCAGCATGTGAGTAGACATTCCAGAAGCTTAAAGGATCTTTTGGAGGATCCCCTGTGTTAGCCAGTCCAGATTACAGCAAACAATTTGTTGTGTAAGTGGACACTTCAGACCATGGGGTGGGGGCTGTACTTAGCCAGGTTTCCATAGAGGGAGATGAGCACCCAGTGGTTTATCTCGGTCTTCGGGTCCAACCCAGGGAGTAATGCTATGAAGCTGTAGAAAAGGAATGTCTAGCCATAGAGTGGATACTACAGAAACTTCAGCCTTATCTGTATGGAAGGAAATTCACTGTAGTTACAGATCACAATCCCTTAACATGGTTACATAGAGCCAACCAGCAAAATGACAAGTTACTAAGGTGGAACCTAGGGTTGCAAGCATATGATATGACAGTGCAGCATAACAGTGGGGCTAGCAATGCCAATGCAGATGGACTGTCAGGACAGAGAATGGGGTAAGGTATTCCCAGATAGGCTCAACCCTCTCAAGCAACATTTCTCAAGGGTCACTTGAAAAACTAGCTTGAGTTTTCGGGGAGTGGAGAAATGTGACACTGCCAGCCCAGCTATCTGGAATTTTGTAAATAATTCTATGTCATTTGTGAATATTGATATGGTTTATACAGAAGTGTATGTTATGTACTGAGCTTCAAGAACTTTTATAGCACATTGTAAAGCACTTAATTTCAACTTATTTTCTTGAAGTTTTCGAAGTTAATCTTCTATGTTCCAGCAGGGTACGCTGTGGTTACATTCTTGAAGCTCAGTACAAGAAGAATCGATACAATGTATATGACAATTTAATATTTAGAGAAATTTTAGACAGTTTGTTGAGAAATTAAAGGTAAGTTTGTCACATACAACAGGAATTGCATTATGAAATGAGGTTTAAACAGGTTTATGGTATATTTAGAGAGAAAGTCGGGGAAGAGAATAAGATAGCAGTAAGGAAGTCAGTGACGAAGGGAGAGTACGGAGGTATAAGGAACGAAAAGGTACGCGCTCACATTTAGGGAGAGAGTTTATCCTGGTTTTGAACAAGAACAAAGCCAGATTTTAGTTAGGAAGTCTTTTAGAGTGGTTTTGAAAGAAGTGTGGGAGGGTATAAACCTGATGGATAGAGGTAAGGAGTTCCAGGCCTTAGCAAGCTTGTACAGGTACAGACAATGCCCAGCAGACTTGTTAGCTTTGTAGACAGACAGCAGTTTTTGGTCCCTGAATCGAATGAGAACATAATTATATAGGATGTTTTTTTTTTAGTGCTGGACAGGCAGAAGGATGATGGATAATTTTATAGGTGATAAGAAGTTGTGTATATGTTAGATGATGTGGCAAGTCTAACCAATTTAGGCTTTTCAAAGATGTACCTTGGTGGATTCTGAAAGTTGTATGTGCTGCAAATTTAACAACTTTGTTCAAGTTTTAATTTTTGTGATACCTGAAGATTAGTAAGGATGGGAGCACCATAAAGAAGAGTTAAGAGCAGATAAGTAGTGGTAAGTGTAGCTTTAGTTGTGTCTGTGAGAACGTTCTCGGTTCTGTAAAGCATCCTTAGTTTTTGATGAGTTTATCTTATGCAATTTTGTATATGCAGGCCAAATGTTAGATTATCATTCACTAAGAAACCAAATAGTTTACTATGAGAAGTGACTTCAATGGTTGTAATATCAAGACAGAGGACTTTAAATTTTATTTTTTCAGGAGAGAGGAATTTGGGGAAAAAAGTAGTAGTTTGGTCTTTTTGGTTGGCATGAATTGCGTGTTATGAAGCCCTGTTTCAGTAGTTATTAAAGCTTCCTGAGTAATTTTTTGGAGGTGTACCATGCTGCCAGATGAGCAAATGAGAGTATCTTATGACTATATCCAAACAGAAGTACCATTTATAACTTATGCAGTGGGAGCAGCTTTTCTGCCACTCATCTACACTTTCTTTGCAGTTGCCTTGAGACTTTGCTTGGTTTACCAGATATGTGCACATTCCAAACCTTGCTAGAGCTGTTTAGGTTAGTAGTGAGTGGATAACAGTACCCAGCTTTACTCTTTGATGTCATTTTCTGATCTGAAATAATGTTTTTGGTATTTTAATTTGAAAATTATCCAGGTTCTAACTGGTGAGTGTCTAGCACTGATTATATAGTAATCCACTATTTACAATGTTATATTCAGTGTGGGTACAAGAAACTTTCATATCTTGGAATCTGTTTGCTATCCAATTTAATATTTAGTAGACAACTTAGGGGTTTACATTGTGTGTCTAATTTTTCAAATATACCAGCATGGGGCATAGTTTCAAAAACCTTGGCCAGGTCAAGATAGGCAATGTGCATGGAATGACCACTGACCATACCCTCTGCACCATTTTCAATGATGTTTACTAGATTGAAGAAACAAGACCTGCTCTTCACAAAATCAAAGTGTTTAGGGTCTAAGTCAGTTTAGTAGTCTATGTCTGCATAAATTAGTTCTGCTATGAGATTTTCCATGGCTTTGCATATAAGGCTAGTAAGGCTGATGGGTCTATAATTACCAAGGTCTATAGAGTGGCCACCCTTATGTAGGGTACCCACAGTAGTCTCTGTTCTTCAGGCAGCAGGGATAAACCTTGTGGAGAGGCTGAAGCTGAAGAGTTTAAGCCAAAGCTCGGATAATGCGTACATGACACTGATGAGAATGCAGCCAGACATGGTGTCAAATTCAATGAAAGTATTACTTTTAACCCTTGAAAGGAATTCTAACATTTGTTCCAAAGTGATTTTGGTTGAACGTAAATTTTCAGAGAAAGTGGGGTAGTAACAATGTGTGTAGATAAAGTTCACACTAAAGTTGTCTGCTAATATATTGGCCATATCCTTGGTATTGGAATGTGTGTGTTAGCAAAATATGTATTAATGTGTGTATTAGTAATATGCTTAGTGCATTTAGAGCTTGAAAAGGGTCAACACATTTATTCTATTTCATACTGCATAAATCTGTACAAACTGCAGTTGCTTTCTGACCTTGTACTGTTAGCTAAAATCTTGCTTGTGCCTTGGAAATTTACTGAGAAGCAGGTGATTTCTGCTTGTGTTAGGAAAATAATGAATAGAACAATACTACTTGTATGAAACTTAGACAAGAGGTTCCGCTGTGCCATGAGAAAATACACAGCTGTAGAAGTTACAGATAATTAGTACAAAGCCTGCTTGAAAATATGAACTGCAATCAGCATTTGCTTGTATCTGTATTAGAAGAGTACTTTGAAAAGTAACACTGTACAATAGATGCTTGTAAACGGATTAATGGTCACCAAGGCCAGGTTGTTTTTCTGAAAAGTTTCTCACAAATCTAGTCATGTCAGCAGAAAATCTGAAGTAACATCTGCTGTAGAACAATACTGAAAGTTGTGCTTAATTACGTCAGCTTAGAAGGCCATGTCTTGTAAAATAGTGTAAAAATGAACATACTTCCTGTTAGTAGTTAGACAAATCCTTGTATCTGCATGTTTTTGTCTCCTTGCTTCAAGTAAATTGTGCCTTAACTGAACCTTACGTGTATTGGTCTTTGAAGTTTTTTCCTTTGATAGATTGGTCCTTCGGACCGGAAACCTTCACTTCGCCTCGGATCAGACAGACCAGGTGGCTTGAAACCGTATGGGGAAGAAACCACATCGGTTCTTCTTATTTGAAAAGTCCTCCGATTGAATTGTCATACAAAAGAGGCCAGCCACTTTCTGATCTGACTGAAGGATGGGTTTACTCGAACCAGGTGATCAATCACGAAGGCTCAGATAAGGTGAATCTATCTTCTTTTTCTGTTTTAGATCAGGGAATAGATTTGTATTTGTTCTGTTAAGACTTTATTTATAAGTCAGGGACAGAAAGATTACTGTCTTGTCATAGATCAGGGAAAAAGAACAGGTAGGCAGTCATTCTGAAGAGACTATAAAAACATCCGTGGTACCACGTTAAAAATAAGGTGTTATGTAACGATTAAAAGGGTAGAAAAAAATGGGTAATAATTGTACAAAAAGGTCCCAAAATCCACCGTTAACCGAAGATGCAAAATACATGCAGTCACAGCGTGCTGATAATATTAAATACTACTCAAAATGGGTTAATAAGTATGAATTCGATGGTAAATTAGAAAAATCCTCACTTGTCAAACTTGTCAAACAGCTTAAAACCGATTCTAGAGGTCAGGTAAAAAAGCAACGTCAATTAGGAATTCCTCAGGCACACAGGTGGATTGAGGAAGTAAACCGAAGGGAACAAAAGAGTAATAATTCAAAAGCGATGTTTGTAGATAAGGAGGACAATAACTTAGTAGTAGCATCGGCCCCTCCACCTCCTTTACCAGAATATGAGGCAAGTGAACGAGTTAGCCCACCCCTGCAATATCCTGCTGTCACTATGAGTAGAGACACAACAAAAGCGAAACCGTTTATTAGAGATCCCATCGAGACCAGGTCTCGAACATGGGCAGGAAACTCAAAAGGGGACATTGAGTTATATCATATGGGTAGAAATTCATGATTTATGAGTGAAGAAGAGATATGCCCACTTATAGAAGTGCCTAATCCTCAGGCAGGGCAAGAAGGTCAGGACCCAACTATTCTAGTGTATAGACCCTGGACTCCGGAAGACATCCGGAAAGCCACTGAGGGAATTCCCCATCCAAAAGTTAATTTTAGAAAGTTCTTAGAAGATTTGCAAGGAATGAGGCTGAGTTATAATTTAAATGGAGAAGAGGTAGAAAAAGTAGTCAGACAAATTGTGGGACCAGATTGGCACATGATTAGTGGTGACTGGAATCCCCGTGATATTGCGCTCAGGCCCCTCCCACATAGCAGCACAGAGTTAAACAACAGAGTGAAAGGTCTTACAGACTGAATCTCTGAGAAATGGAAGCCTAGGGCAGACTGGATTTGCATTAATCAATGCATCCAACAGGAAGGTGAAGCTGTTGACCGATATTATGCCAGACTATTGGAATGTTTTAATAACCATTGTGGAATGCAGGTTCCTGAAGATCAGACACATGATTCCCCATACGAGCAGCAGTTAAAGAATGCATTTTTGAAAGGCAGTATTGCACCTATAAGCAGCTTTATTACAAAACATATGGTAGAGCATCGTACAAGCAGGTTACAGTCATTGCTTGAGTATGCTAGGCATGCCGAAAGGCATTTTAATAGCAAAAAGAAAAAGAAAGCCCAAGTATTTTCTGTAGAAGATGGAGCAGAAGTTTATGTAGTACAGTCCGGGTAAAAGGGCAAGAGAAATGCCCAGGGAAACAAACAATCTGATCAACGATCAGAGGACTTTGAAGGGCGAAAGAAAAGGGGCAAATGTTTTAAATGTGGTAAGAAAGGACACTTGACAAGGGATTGCAAGAAAAACAAGAAGGCAACCACGGAAGATAAGGAGGGTGAGGACTGACTATATGATAGTCAGGAATCACTAGAAGGGGATAGCAGAGAAGGGACAAATGAGAATGTGATAGAGGGAACAGAGGATGTGACAGAAGAAATAGAGGAAGTGCAGGAAGTCACGGATAGTGAAGAAAATGAAATATTGGATTTGGCTTTATTGAGCTTAGAGCTCTATTTAGCAGACACGAAACCAGAAGTTACACTCCTGGTAGAAGGGAGGGAAGTCAGATTCTTGTGTGACTCAGGGGCATCACGGACCCTGGTACATCCCTCCAAACTGCCAGAGAATTCAGAGTCACCTGATTACATATTAGTGAAAGCAGCTAATGGACAGCTGTATCGGGAGCCCCTCTCCCATAATATTGTGATAACTGATCCTGTTTCAGGATTGACCCAGAAAAGTAAAATTGTTGTATCTGCAAAATACCCAGTAAACCTTTTGGGCAGAGACCTTATGCAGCTATTTGGTATAGCAGTAGCTCCAACTATGCAGGGTATGGAAGCACAGTGACAAATTGATACCTTTGCAGTGCAATCGGAGGGTGAAATGTGTTATTGGTACAGCCAGGACTTGGTTATGATTGGTCCAGGGGCAGTGACCGAAGAGTTGATGAATGTAGCCATCGGCAAGTTCCCCTCCCTTGATATTGATAAACAGCAGTTGTTGCACTGTACTCTGTATTATTGTAATACACCAGGACCTGATAAGGAATATGAGCAAGAATTGTTTAGAAATCATGCAAACAGATTAATATTACGTAATCTGTACTGGGACACAGAAGGGAACAGTGTAGCCAGCTGTTCATTGCCCCAGGAGTTCTTTGCACTCTATAAATCTAATTGATTACCACATGTTGGCTTAACTAAAGACAAGAATGTAAAATGGGTAGACTTGGGAGAAAAAGTCACGAGATGGGAAAACAGACAGAGTTAGAACTGTCAGAACAGGGAATACAAATGCAGAAGCTGAAATGGATAACTCAGACCCACCCAGCTGTACACTTGCAGTCTAGCAAGAACAGCTGATTGGCACTCTTATTGAAGGAGGAAGAGAATGCCTTACAGAATATACCAGAAAATCTCTGGTCGACAGGAAAATCAGATATAGGACTTATTCGTACAGCGGGACCAGTTACTATTACGCCAAAGTCAGCATTTAGACCACAAAAGAGACAGTATCCCTTAAGAAAAGATGCAGAGGTTGGAATCAAACCTATTATAGCAGCTTTACTTAAGGAAGGGGTGCTGGTGGAAACTCCTGACTCACCATGTAACACACCCTTATTTCCTGTTAAGAAAGCGAATGGAGAATGGCGTATGGTCCAAGATTTACAATCTGTAAATGACGCAGTAATACCAAGGGCACCTACGGTGCCAGACCCACACACCCTGTTGAATGATTTAAAACCTCAACAGAAATATTTTTCTGTGGTAGATATCAGCAATGTGTTCTTTTCGATACCAATACACCCTGACAGCCAGCATTGGTTTGCATTCACATTTTAGGGGAAAAGGTATACATATACGAGACTACCACAGGGGTATTGTGAAAGTCCAACAATATTCTTACAAGAAATGGCAAGCAACTTGGCAGGGTTTACCCCACCAAGAGGTAGTCAGATTTTGCTTTATGTTGACGAGATCCTGCTGGCGTCTCCCACCCAGCAAGATTGTAAAGAAGATACCATAGCGCTATTACAATTTTTAGCCACTGAAGGACATAAAGTAAACAAAAATAAACTGCAGCTTTGGAAAAAACAAGTTAAATACCTAGGATATGTGATATCCAAGGAAGGTAGGACATTAGATGAGGACAGAAAAATAGCGATTTTGCAAGCACCAAAACCCACTACCAAGAAGGAAATGATGTCCTTCCTGGGTACGACTAATTTTTGTCGGAGTTGGATTCCAAACTATGCCTTGGAGTCTGCACTGTTGACTAACCTGATTTATAAAAAGCCTATGGCAGCACAGGATTTATTACAATGGACACCAGAAGCAGAATCTGCTTTCTGCAAACTGAAACAGTTAATAGCGTCCTCATTAGTTTTGGGGTTACCAAACTATCATAAACATTTTTTCCAAACTGTAGATTGTAAGCAAGGTTATATGACATCAGTGTTAACACAGCAGCATGGGGACAAGCAATGCCCTATTGCTTATTATTCATCACAACTGGATCCAGTGGCACAGTCTTTACCTCACTGTGTATAAGCAGTAGTTGCAGCTGCAATGGCAGTACAGGCTTCGGCCTCAGTAGTGTTGTTCCACCCTCTCACATTGAGAGTGCCTCATGCAGTCACGATTATTTTACTACAAGAAAAGGTAGCATATCTTTCCCCTGTTAGGCATCTTTCCTGTATAACTATATTGTTGAGCCAACCTCATATGACAATTGAACGATGTACAACTTTGAACCCTTCTACCTTGCTCCCAACTCCTGCAGATGGCACACCACACAACTGCCTGCAGGTGATTGAGCGAAAGACACTGCCTAGAAAAGATCTTACGGATGTTCCCTTGGATGATGATGAGGTGACATACTACGTGGACGGCTCATGCAAAAGGGGTCCTGCAGGACAGAACCTAGTAGGATATGCAGTAGTTTCTGACATAGACATTATAGAAGCAAAATCTTTACCACATAGTTTATCTGCACAGGCAGCAGAATTGATTGCCTTGACACGGGCATGTACCTTAGCAAAGGGTAAATATGTGAACATTTTTACTGAAAACCAGTATGCTTTTTCTACTGTACATGTTTTTGCACAACAGTGGAAAAATCGAGGAATGATAACATCTACTGACAAACCAATCAATCATGCACAGTTTATTTTAGATCTTTTAGAATCAATTCAGTTACCTCAGAAAGTAGCTATTTGTAAATGCACAGCTCATACCAAGCAACAGGACAGGATTTCAAAAGGTAATGCGAGAGCTGATACAGCTGCAAAGCAGGCAGCTTCAGAAGTATTTCTTTTGAATGAGGAATTACAACCCTCTGAGATTTTAGACTTAGAAATGTTAAAGACAATGCAAACACTTACTATGCAAACTGAAAAACAAAGATGAGTAAAACGAGGAGCAATTCTCGAAAAGGAGCTGTACATCTCTAAAGAAGGGAAACCGATATTGCCGTCTAATTTGTTTAGATATGCAGCTTTGTTGAGCCATGGACAGTGCCATGTCTCAACAGGGGGGATGGTACATCTGGTGAACCAAGTGTTCACGACATATGGATTTACAAATTACTCTAAAAAATGTTGTTCGTTATGCCACATCTGTAATAAACATCATGCACAAGGGGCGTTAAAGCCCAAGCAAGGGGGTTTCCCTACACCACCATATCCATTTCATACTATTTGTATGGATTTCATAGAGTTGAATAAATGTGAAAATAAGAAGTATTGTCTTGTCATTGTAGATATGTTTTCCAAATGGGTGGAAGCCTTTCTGACTAAAAATCCAGACGCTATGACTGTGGCCAAAGTTCTTGTTAAAGAAATCATCCCTAGATTTGGCATTCCGGAAAGGATCTACAGTGACAATGGCACACACTTCGTAAATCAGACCATACAGCAGTTAAGTAAACATTTTTGTATTTCCCTAAAAAATCATTGTGCGTATCACCCTCAATCAGCAGGGCTAGTAGAGAGGCATAATGGGATTTTAAAAAGTAAGCTAAGAAAATTAATGACAGAAACGCAGAGAAATTGGATGTACTGTCTGCCCCTGGTACTGTTGAGCATGAGAACTGATCTGAATGCAAAAGGATTGACTACTTTTGAAAAGCTCTTTGGAAGGGCTTACTATATACCTCAGTGGAAATCTCTCATGCCTGCAGACCAGGAAGCTGACAGTACATTAGCAGAGTATATGCATAATTTGTTAAATTCTAAACATTTGTTGCAGTTAAATTCTGTTTCAGATAAAGAACGAACCAGACCGTCAGAAGTGGCAGTGCCCCCTGGAGATTGGATCTGGCTGAAGGTAGTTAAGAAGAAAAATTGGGTGTCTCCGAAGTGGGAAGGTCCATATCAAGTGCTTTTGTCAACACCCACTGCAGTCAAAATTGCAGAGCGTGCCTTCTGGATCCACCTGATCCACTGTAAATTAGTTAAAAACTTTGAACTGGACAAAAATCTTGTTACATGCCAAGAGCAAAAATGATAGAGTCCAGAAGAAACAGGAATGCAGAACAACCCTTTTCTCAGAAGTATTACATAATCATCCTGTTCACTGTATTCGTGACAATAATCTTTTTGTTGTGGCCTTTTCTTTTCCCAGCCACACAGACTGAACTGAATAAACGTGAAGCGTTACTCATAAACTGGCATCCAAACTTTAACACTTACCAGGCGATTAAATATATGTATGCTGAGACTTTCAATGTTTCGAATTGCTGGATTTGCACAGCTTTGCCGGCAGCATACGGGGGGTTATTAATGACTACAGTCCCCCTAGGGGTCAATGAGACCTGAGAGAACTTGATTTATGATACCTCAACCATTATCACAAGATAAAATAGCATTGCACTTGTCTGCTCCACAAAAGGGAACTGTGTGTTTTTATAAAAATGATACTGTTCAGGTGGGTTGGAGCAACTGTAATGTGACTGTTCCTTACAGATGTTACACTAAAGGTAACAAAGTAGATCTTTATTGTAATACAAACTATGATTCATTTCTTGGATTGATGCACAAAACACTTGATGAAGTAAAACATAATTCTGTTCTTTATAAACAGCTGTCTATAATTGATAGAAAAATGTTTCATGCAGGGCGAGTGTATATTCATAGCAAGGTTACTACTAAAGTAGAGGATTGTTATTTTGTGTCTGGTAGAAAGGCATACAAATGGTTACCTGAGAATTGGTCCGGCAGTTGTTTTTTGGGTTACCTGGTTTCGGCCATACTACACACTGCAGTTTTGCCTCATGGGAAAATTCAAAATGTCCGAGAAGACGTCAAGAAACCTGTAAATCCAGTGGGACAAATCGATGCACGTTGGGGAGACCATCACTCTCTAGGCAAAGGACTGACACACATGGACTTGAGTGATAGTGTTATATCGTGGGCAGGCATATTACCAGCATATGGAGCAGTGAAATCGATCTGGGAGCTGAGAAAACTGTCAAAACTTCTCGAAGTAATAAGCAATGCAACTTTTTCTGCTCTCGAATTGGTGACTGATGAACTGAATGCTATGAGAACTGTAGTGCTCCAAAACCACATGGCTCTCGACTTCACCCTAGCGGCGAGAGGTGGAGCGTGTGCTTTAATCCAAGAAGAATGCTGTTCGTATATTCCTGGCCATAAACACGAGATAAACAATCATCTTGAGGTAATTCGGCAAGTGTCGGCCATGACCAAACCAGGCCCAAACCCACTGACGTACTTTTTCCAGAAATGGTTTGGGGAGTGGGGTACCATCCTAATGAACATCCTGATTGCCATTTGTGTAGGTATGCTCCTACTGGGAGTATGTGCTTGTTGTGGTATCCCCTGCATGAAAAGACTGATTAAAGACCTTATAGACATGTCAGTTTCAGAAACCTTATATCAAAGTACTGGGTTTGAAGAACTGTTAAAAGACTAAAAATGCTTTCATAAGTTTAAACTGAATGACTCTCTTAACTGCAAATCCTGAGTGGATGAGGTTAGGAGAAGAAAACGAACTGTTTATGCTTATTTTGAAAGTAGAATAAAAGTATTAATAGGGGGGAAATGTTAGAAAAATATGTATTAATGTGTGTATTAGCAATATGCTTAGTGCATTTAGAGCTTGAAGAGAGTTAACGCATTTATTCTATTTCCTACTGTATAAATCTGTACAAACTGCAGTTGCTTTTTGACCTTGTACTGTTAGTTGAAATCTTGCTTGTGCCTTGGAAATTTACTGCGAAGCAGGTGATTTCTGCTTGCTTTAGGAAAATAATGAATAGAACAATACTACTTGTATGAAACTTAGACAAGACGTTCCGCTGTGCCATGAGAAAATACACAGCTGTAGAGGTTACAGCTAATTAGTACAAAGCCTGCTTGAAAATATGAATTGCAATCAGCATTTGCTTGTATCTGTATTAGAAGAGTACCTTGAAAAGTAACACCGTACAATAGACGCTTGTAAACGGATTAATGGTCACCAAGGCCCGATTGTTTTTCTGAAAAGTTTCTCACAAATCTAGTCATGTCAGCAGAAAATCTGAAGTAACATCTGCTGTAGAACAATACTGACAGTTGTGCTTGATTACGTCAGATTAGATAGCCATGTCTTGTAAAATAGTATAAGAATGAACATACTTCCTGTTAGTAGTTAGACAAATCCTTGTATTTGCATGTTTTTGTCTCCTTGCTGCAAGTAAAGTAAAGTGCCTTAACTGAACCTTACGTGTATTGGTCTTTGAAGTTTTTTCCTTTGACAGTGTGATATCTTTATGGATGAGCTCACTGCATTATTCTTATTATTTCTTAATTGCTTGACATAACTGAGAAAAGAACTGCAGTTTCCTTTGGTATCTGTAAAGACTTTAAGGTCATAAATGACTTGGCTTTTCCTCTTAGTTCTTTTCTAAAAGTTTGTAAATAAAACCCCATCCTCATCTCAGGACCACAGTGAAACATGAAACAGTGTGGTCCTGAGATGAGTGATGGAGATTTCTTACTCTTACAACTTTTCATAAGTGCCCTTCTTTTGTCATACAGTTTACTAACACTAGAGATCCATCAGGGAGGTTTATTCCTGAATTTACCATTATATCTAGGGCAAACACGTACTGAGTTTTCTATGCAACTGTTTAGGTGCTTGTAAAAAACAGAGGCAAGTAAAGCAGCCCTATCATCTGGGTCCATTTGCAGGGGGATTCTTGAGAATGTTGCATAAGTTTTCCCCTGGAGAAGCTCCTAAAATATTCTCATTTGGGGGTGGGGTACTAACACTAGGCCTGAAAGAGAACATGACCGATATATTATAAGATTTAATCAACCTCGAGGAGGTATGGGGTGGAGTACAGGTGGGAGTTAGGTTTGTAAGAATCATGTTATATTAGTGTCCAGAGTCACATGAAGCAGGAATGGAAACAAATAGTGTTGTAGGGACACTCAAGTGAACTAGGAGATGATCTATGTCCATATCTGGGTAAAAGAGGCATTAGGAGCAGTTATGAGTTTATGTGCTGTATTTATATCCAAGTCTCAAGCTACAGATAGCAATACCCTCTCCTTAACCTAAACATGGTAGATTCTGGACTCACCATGGACAAAGATAACTTCACAATAACAATATTTCTTGACCTCTCAAAAGCCTTTCACCTAATCTACCATCAGGTTCTCCTCTGTCTTCAGAACACTGGTGTTAGTAACATATCCATCACCTGGTTCCAAGACTTCTTATCAAACAGATTCTTCAAAGTTGGATTAGGCTCTTCCTTCTCACAGTCCACACCTCTTTTAGTGGGAGTATCCTAAGGTTCTATCCTTGCCCCTGTTATCAATTTTCATTAATAAAGCACCTTATAACTGGGTCTATATTATATAATCACATGCAAACAATGTCAAATGCTCTAATGAGCGAAACTGCCGGAACTCGAAGTTCCGTTATTGAGATTGCAGTACATTGAAGAGTGGGATATTTGCCCTTTCCTCACTGTACTGCAATTTCGTAGTTGGAATATATATTTAGTGGGGGTGGGGGGTGTAGCTCCCACAATAAGGATTTTGAGTTTCTGTATTTTCGCTCATTAGAGCGCTAGACATTGTTCGGTAACGATTATATAATATAGATCCTGTAACCTTCTTATGCTACAAATCATCCTCTACATCAGTGACATGGTAATCTTCAGGTTCAACCTCAACCACTTGACATTAAACACACAACTAGCAAAAAGGCCTTAACTTACTCAACTCCTGTTTCATTAACCACAAACTATTATTAACTACACAAAAACAAAAAGCATGCTATTTGGCAGCAGCCAGAAACTTAAAAATCATCAAAGGCACTCCATATCACTACCATTTGTGGCACACCAATAGAAACAATCACTTTCGTGACGTACCTTGGCTTGTGGCTAGACCAGTCACTAAAATTTGATTCTCATATAGAAAAAGCAAGGACAAAACGTGACTCACTTCTTTTCTAGGCTAGTAAAATCTCATCCTAGTTACTTATCCTAGCCTGGGAAACTATAGGCAAATGAGTCCTTCTGGTCCAGTTCGAATGTGACAACCTATAATAGCCACAGCCTCTAAGAAAAACTTCTCCAGACTCCAGACTCCAGACTATCCAAAAACGAATCTGTTGCTTCATAACTAATGCTGCCACCGTGGGCACCACTGCTTCATCCCCAAAAAAGACAAATATTTCCCAGTGCAGCATAGAGTACATCTGCTACTAGGCTCTCTTATCTTCAAACTTCTCCAGCCTAACTCAGTCCCAGAACTAACAAAATGTTCAACAAACACACACACATTAGTGCCTCAGACATATATGTCAAGACACACACTCCATTCTCCACAAACCAAGCTACCTTACACCAAGCGCTCTTTCTTCTGGCCTGCTCATACATGATGGAAATTCTGTCCCCCACTTAAGGAAATTACAAATCCCCTTCTCTGCCTTCAGAGCTAAGCATACACATTTCCTCCACACCAACTCAAACTATACTTACCGCACTGCAGGCCACATCACCCAAGGGCTTCTCAGCCTCTTACTTTGATCTCTTTTGACTATAAAAACCTCTTAATTGCACCTCTTTCTTTCCCTACCCTGACTGTCATTACTCCACAGCATCTCCACCACAACGTGACCTGACGTGTAGTCATGCAAAATGTATTCTTCTCTCGGAATTGTTGCTGCAGCTATTTATTGTTGCAGTACATTTGTTGTTACATACTGTTCATAGGTTCATAGGTTGGTACTGTGCTATCAGCCCTAGGGCCTATACAAGCCTAGCCATAACAATTCCCTGGCTATTTCTTCCCACAGTATTTACTTCCCTGGACCCCTGTCTAGCAGGGTGACTGACGTGATCCCTGGGGTGAATTTCCTATCTCCCATCCAATCATCAATGTTCCTTTTGAAGAGGGCCAAAGTGGTGCTCTGCTTGACATGTATGGGCAGTCTATTCCAGAGTCTGAGGAGTCTCTGGGTCAGGAACCTATTCCTCCAGCATGTTTTGTTCATTGTGATGACAAGGTTTAGATCCCTGGAGCTTGTGTTTCTGAGGGAGTGGGATTTCTTTAAGTGTAGCATGTCCAACAGCTCTGGGTTTGACATGGCCTTGTATGTTAAGTAGAGATCACCTCTGAGTAGAAGATATGCGACAGAGTATAGGTGGAGTTTTTTTAGCTGGTCAGCATAGGGCATTTGCTTGGCCTATTATTCTTTTAGTGAGGTATTTCTGCGGCCTTTCCAGTTGTTGCAGATGTCTTGAGAGGTACATAGCAAAAGCACCATTGTATTCTATAATGGGTCTAATGACGGATGAGTACAGTGGGGCAATGACTTCCTTTTTTCTGGATGAAAAGCCTTTAGTGATGAGATGTGCCACATAGAAGGATTTCCTGACTGTTGTGGCAATATGGTTATCGAAGGTGAGACCACTTTCCACCTGTGTCCTTAAGTCACTTATCACACTTTCGGAGTTTAGTGTACTGCCACGTATGTGGTAATTCATGGGTACATGTTTTTTCCCAAAGGGGATAACTATACATTTCTTAGCATTGAGCTTGAGCCCATGGCTCTGGCACCAAGCATCTGTTTCTGTAAGGCCCTTTTGTAGAATATCCACATCATTTGGGGATTCAATAATGGCTCCCAGTTTGCAGTCATCTGCGAACTTTGTTAACCAGAGTCCCTTAGTGTTAGCATGTACTTCAGAGAAGTAGATGCCAAACAAGAGTGGTCCCAGGACTGAACCCTGAGGTACTCCACTTGTCACTTGCCTGGAGCTGGATTTGGAGTCGGACACTTTTACAGTGTGGGTTCTGTTAGTAAGCCAGTTGGCAACCCATTGAGTGATGTAGGGATTAATGCCCAGCTTAGTAAGTTTATCTATGATTCCAGAGTGGGGGATGGTGTCAAAGGCCTTGGCAAGGTCCAGATAGGCTGTGTGGACCACCTTACCCTTATCCATGGCTCTGGAGATTGATTCAAAGAAGTCAATCAGGTTCAGGAGACAAGATCAGCCCTTCAAGAAACCAAACTGAGTGGGGTCCAGTGTTTGAAAGTTGCCAATGTCTTTGTTTATAAGTTCCATGATAATATGTTCCATGGCCTTGCAGATCAGGCTTGTCAGACTGATGGGGCGGTAGTTCCCAGGATCCAATTTGGATCCCTCCTTGTGGAGTGGGATAACTGTAGCTGTGCGCCACTCAGTGGGCACGAAGCCTGAGGTGAGGTTGTGATTAAACATGTCACTTATGTGAGGTGCCAGTTCATTTTGTTGTTCATGTAGTACACAGCCTGGAATGTCATCTGGTCCCATGAATGCTGTATTCATAGCTTTGGAGAGTGAGTTTTTTACCTGTGTGGCTGTTATTACCAGAATTTGGCAATCTTTCGGTATTGAGATGGGCCCTTTAGGGGGTGGGAGGGGGTGAAGTTTGCACTGAATTGATCTGCCAGGATACTGGCAATATTCTTGGGATCAGTATATTTAATTTCATTCTTTTGTAGCTCAGAGCAGATATGAGCATTGCCATTTAGATTCTTGACATAGCTATAGAATGCCTTGTGGTTTTCTTTATAATCTTTGGAAATTTTATTTTCATAACTAGCTTTGGAGGATTTTATGAGGGATGTCAGCTTCTTACTAAGGCTGGCAAAGGAGTTTTTTTGCATCCTGGGATTTTCTTCTTTTTTGCAACAGTTTCTTCCTTTTGTTATAAAGTTTGTTTATGGCACGGGACCACGAGATTGGCTTCCTTTTTTTGGAGGAGAGCATCTTCGTTCTATTGGGGATGGCACAATTCATGCATGAGTGGATGTGCTCATACAGTGCCTTAGTGTTCCTTTCTGTTCTGTTTTTTGATATGTACAGCTTACTGCCTCTCTGCTACGTCTTTTTTCTTTGTGAATTATTTCACCCAGCAGTACCTGCAAATGGCCACTTGTCCTCAGTAAAGTACCTTAGTAAAGAAATGCTAAATAAAATGGAAATACTTGAAAAGATCCATTCATAAATAATCTTCCCAGCAGAACTGTGGCATGTGACTTGGGGATGATTGACAAATTAAGCAATAGTAATATGTTTCTATTTGGTGACACAATAAAAATAAAGTTAAAGCCAGGCAGTGTACCCTAGACCTTGACCACAATCAGAACATTGCCATTTACTATGCTCTCTCAAGTAAAGGCTGAACAGAAGCAAACACCAGCACTTTGCGTGATTAAAGATATAGGTGAACCAAATGAATCACATGCTTCAAAGGACACAAGGTCACAGTCATTAAAATTAATGGCATACTTCAATGGTCACAAGGTCACAGTCATTAAAATGAATGGCCGAGTATGTATATGTGCTGATTTGAAAAAGGTCAATGATGCATTCATGTAAAAAAGTTTGATTGTTCCACATCTAGAAAACATAGTACCCAAACTGTTCTCCAGAGTAAATTGTTCAAGTGGGTTTTGGCAAAGAGACAGAGAGAAAACTTTACATCATTCTTTACTGCAATTGAAAGTTTTGTTTGAAGAGATTGTCATTTGGCATAACTTCAAAACAATAGATATTTCAATGTGAAATGAGTAATCTGTTGAAACAGCATGAAGGTGGTGGTGGTGTTGTTATGAATGATGTACTTTTGTTTAGCCCTGATAAGGACACCCTTGATGTGAGGTTGGAGGCAATGTTCCAAAGCATTGAAAAATCATCTTCGAAACTAAGAAAGACAAATGCTGTTTTGGAAAGTTTGTAATTCGATATTTTGGTGCCAGTTTAATCGGACCAGATGAAAGCAAGGTTAGAGTAATAGCAGAGCTGAAGTGTCCATCCTGTGTAACTGAGCTACATTTGAGCACTGGGCTGAGCGAACTTGTGAAAATTCACACTGGATCTGTTGTTTGCATTAGATCTGCTTTCATGAGGACATGCTCAAGCCCCAAAGCCTTCAGCAAGGTGACAAAAGTGAAGGCCGATAACTATGAGGCTAACAAACCAACAACGGTGAGTGGTGATACCTGTAGTTATGACCTGGAAGATGCGTTGCTTCGAATGGATGCACAGATGTTATGACCAGTTGCCTATTGGTCCAGATTGCTAACAGATGCTGTACAGAGATGTTTACAGACTGATAAGGAGTGCCTTGTGAAGTGACTGGGCATATGAAATGCTCTAAAGACATGTGTTGGGGCTACATAGTTTCCATTTCATGGCTAACCACAAGCCATTAGTTTCACTGATTAAGTTCTGTGATTTGGATGAAGATATCAGACAGATGTCAATTATTATTAATGAAATTAACAGATTTCAATGTGAGGGCAATTAATATACCTGGAAATGAGTTCATGGTATCTAACGTCCAGCCACAAGCCACCTGGAAATGAGTTCATGGTATCTAACGTCCAGCCACAAACCACCTGGAAGTCAGTTCATGGTATCTAACGTCCAGCCACAAACCACCTGGAAATGAGTTCATGGTATCTAACGTCCAGCCACAAACCACCTGGAAATGAGTTCATGGTATCTAACGTCCAGCCACAAAACACCTGGAAATGACTTCATGGTAACTAACGTCCAGCCACAAACCACCCGGAAATGAGTTCATGGTATCTTACGTCCAGCCACAAACCACCTGGAAATGACTTCATGGTAACTAACGTCCAGCCACAAACCACCTGGAAATTAGTTCATGGTATCTAACGTCCAGCCACAAACCACCTGGAAATGAGTTCATGGTATCTAACGTCCAGCCACAGACCACCTGGAAATGAGTTCATGGTATCTAACGTCCAGCCACAAACCACCTGGAAATTAGTTCATGGTATCTAACATCCAGCCACAAACCACCTGGAAATTAGTTCATGGTATCTAATGTCCAGCCACAAACCACCTGGAAATTAGTTCATGGTATTTAATGTCCAGCCACAAGCCACCTGGAAATGAGTTCATGGTATCTAATGTCCAGCCACAAGCCACCTGGAAATGAGTTCATGGTATCTAATGTCCAGCCACAAGCCACCTGGAAATGAGTTCATGATATCTAATGTCCAGCCACAAACCACCTGGAAGTCAGTTCATGGTATCTAACATCCAGCCACAAACCCTTTTATCATTTTTCTACAGGGGGTCTGGGTATCATTTCAACAGTGGCAATCAGTCAATGTTCAGTCCGCTGGGTGGCTAGCTCTGCTGTGGCTATTCGTCCATACCATACACTCAAATAAACCAATATTGTCCAAAGATTGTCCAATAAAATGCATCACAAAAAGCATACAGTTTCTACGCAGTCTAATACTGTCTACTCAGCTCAGCAACTCACCCAAATTCATATTGCCTACTGCTTCTTGGGTAGGTAGGGCTGCTCCCAAGTACAGCTGTAATTAAGTTGATGCAGACCCCAGTATTAGTCTGGTCATGTCTTTTACCCTTTAGTTTTTACTTTTTAGGTGTAGCTACCATGGGCTTCGCCTGCACAGGAGGCTGTAAAAAAATTGTGCATTAGTTTAGTTACAGAGGTAATGGTGGGACTTGACTGTTTATTGTGATTGACCAACTTGTCAGTTTGTACTTGTGATGATTCCTTGGAAATTATACTGTCTTGTCTGTCTGATGAAAAGGATTGCAGGCTGTGGTTGCCTTCAGTCAGAAAAAGTTACACTCTAGACTGGTCAGCTGTTCCCATTTGCAGTCCCATTCATGGATTGCAAGTTGGATGGGTGGCCTAATGGTTAAGGTGTTTGCCTTACAAACACAAGGTGCAGGGTTTGAGTCTCACAAGTGATAATTGGCTAGGCTTAAAATGACTCGCAAGGGCAGTTAGCTTAGTACTAATCTATGAACCTATGGAATGGCTGCAAATTTCCCCAGGTCCATTGGTCTCTTGGAATGAGAAAGTTGGTCTGATGTTGAAATATCCTGTAATGAACCATCTGTGCCCACAAGGGTTTCCCCAGACAAGGCCTGTGACATAGATAAGGGACTGTTGTCAGAGTTAAAGCCTGCTACAGATAGGCTTAGTCTTGCTCAGCAGAGTGGAAGGAGTGCTTCTCCCCTTTCAGTCTTAAGATCTAGATGAATAAGTTAGTTTGTTATTTTTATAAAACGAGGAGTGGACATCTGCAAACTGCTGGCATTTTTCTAAAGTCACTCTAGAACAGTTATTTACCATGTGGATCATGCTGCCAGCCAGATGAAAAGATTTCCTTTCCTTTTAATATCTCTTTAACCACATAATTCAGAACATGGAAGATGACATGCCATGGGGGGCTACCCAATACCTGGCCAGACACTAGCTGATACCAAAGATGATGTCACTGCTTGCATTCAGAGCATTACAGCAAGTCAACCAGTGACTACAAAATGGCTGGAAAAGTTAAAACCAGCCATTAAAAAAGAAAATGACTTAAAAAACTGTCATCAAATATGGAATGGATGTATGACCTAACGTTTGGGTACAAACAAAGCTCCTAATGTGCAAGTATTATACCTTCTGAGCACACTTTTCCATGTATGATGTATTGCTACTGTATCAATATAGAACAGTTACATAATCTTACAAACCCAAACACACAAAGGACATCCATCCAACAAACGATATTATGATACTGTCCAGATATTAATATGGTGGCCTAAACTTAATATGAAGGGGGAGGAGCCAAGATGGCTAAGTGAAGACAACAATTTTTTAGAGCTCAACAGAACTATATTTAATTATAGGAAAATATTTTTTTCAGTTTTCACTATATCCTACCTGACAACAGTTCTGACTACTCAATTTTCATTTCTTTGTGAGGTTTTATAAAAATGCTCTGTTCACTTTTGCTTGGAGACAGTTTTTCTGAATGAAGATGAGCAATTCCAAACATTCTCATGTAGACAGTTCTTTGAGGAAGGTTATACAGCTAGTGACATCTACTGTTCAGGAATTATTCAGGAGAATTTAGAAAACCTAAGAGAAAACTGTCTTAAACTGTCATTTTTAATAAAATGCTATAAACCAAAATCTTTGATATGCAGAATGCACTGAATAACACTGATGGCAGACTGAAAGAAGAAAAAATCAGACTTTTTACTAAAATAAAAAACTTGACTTCTAAACAAAATAGATGATTTAGAAAACAGAGCAAGATGCAGTATATATGAACTTTTGGTCTTCTTTTAATTCCATTTCTAAATACTTGGATCCCAGAAATATTAAATCTTCAAGAAGGCTTTTCCTATGGTATTGAACGAGCCCACAAAGCTCTAGGTAACCCTATTCCTTCTTCCTCATCTTCCTCTCTGAGATCTATAGTTATAAAATATGTTCATATATAGATAAAGAACTAATACTTAAAATGGTGTGGAGGAAATCACCTTTGAACTGCAAACAAAATTTAATCAGATTTGATAATGGGAGGAATTTAGCAAAACCTACATAGACTTTTTTCCATGTAGGCATCATGGCACACTGCTTACATGAAACTAAGCAGGCATGTGATATAGTAAACAGAACTTGGGAGTGTGCATGCATGCACCAACATGGAAGTATCCGTGGCATGCAAATCATCTCATAAGCAGGTCAACTGCATGCAAATTAGAGAGGTAGAGCAATCCAGCAAGCAGACAGGCAGCCCTGGAGACCCATGTTGGTGTCCATAGTGTGCACAGAAAAAATCCATGTACAGGATTTTAAACAGAAAGCAGGGGCTGCAAAAGTATAGTTAGATGGACAGAATTAGCATAGCAAACACAGATATGGGCAAAACTATCTACCATGTGTCCAAAACTGTATGGGAAATAATTTTAAATATTTAGTTTTTTTTAATGATGTGGGTATGTTTGTGCAGTGTGCTGCATTGTGCAAACATGCTATTATGAAAAATAAATAAAAAAAGAGTGTAAAAAACAAATGTATTGGTATGTGACAGTAATGTATAATAGGACCTTGTGTGGAGTATCTACAATGGTGGAATGGTGCTGCTGCTAGTGAGGCAGGGCCTGGAACCATGATGTTTCCTGGTTGTGTGCAAGGAACCATTTGCAATGAGTTGGGGTTACTGAATAGCACAAATGAGTATCCGTTCCACGTAGGCACAGAACTGTGTCAGTGTCCACAAAACAGGTAGCTGACATCAAAAGGGTGTGTGTATCTGAGACTTATAAACTCCATGGAGCTCAGTGGCACCTGTTTGTGTGGCATGGGGCTCTGCTGAGCAGGGAGGTGTGAAGTTTTGTTTACCTTCGGGGCATGTGTTTCCATGTGTTTGCATGGTGCACTGCCATGCTGAGCATAACATTTCATGGTGAAATGTGCAGTGACTACAGAGCATTATTTACCTTTGTGGTATGTGTTTGCTAGGCATGCCACAGTGCTGAACGAGGAAGGCTGTCCAAAAAAAATGACTGAGAAAGCCAATGGTATATTAATTACTGATAACCTCTGTTTCAATTAAACTAGGGCCATTAACAGTCCATAATGATGTACTTGGCAGGTGGAATGCATCACAGGTAGCCAATCACACAGGCTGCACCTACAACAGAGCACTATAAAGATTGCATGCACCCTACAATCTGATTTCTTTCCCATACTCTGCACCAGTGGAGTACAGACTTGGGATTTTTAACTGAGAGAATGCTAGGGACTGCTTCAGCTCTGCTACATCTGTATGTGATAGATGCTGAGGGCAATGCTGCTGCTGCTGACAATAGGCCTAGACTGAGAAGGAGAAGAGAGTTCAGGCCCAGGGTAACCTTCCAGGAGCTACATGAGCTGGAGATTGCATAATGCCTGGGACTGCTGCAGGTCTGCTACATCTGTATGTGCTACATTCTGAGGTCAGTGCTGATGCTGCTGTGCTACATCTGTATGTACTCGATGCTGAGGTCAGTGCTGCTGACTGTAGGCCTAGACTGAAAAGGAGAAGGGTGTTCAGGACCAGGATAACCTTCCAGGAGGTACATGAGCTGGAGATTGTACAGCACTACAGGATGGACAACTCACTGAGCTCTGCCACCCTCAACTCAGACCCAGAGTCAACAGAGGGGAACCCATCCCAGTGCAAACAAAGGTATGTGTAGCTCTTAGTGTAATAGCTACAGGTACTTTCCAAAGATGAACTAGTGACATGATCACGGGTACTCCACCAGTTCCTGGATGCTATTCTACCTCATGCCAGTGAGCACATTTATTTTCCCTACAACCCTGAGGAGAGGGCCTGCAGTATGCAACACTTCTACCATGTAGCACACTACCATGATGTACTGTGTACTAGATTGTGCGTGTGCCTCATTATGGTGTTCTTCTATGGGTGTGTCTGCATTTCTGATGGGTGTCATTATCCAAGGTTCCAGGGCTTAGCCAGCATCCCCCAGTAAATGGCCATGCGGGATGTCCCCCTAGCAAACATCTGGTACAGCTGTGATGCATGCAATATATGGGAGTCATGATAACTGCCAGGGCTGCCAGCACACACATTCATACTAATGCTCTGTGCACACGCACAAACTAGGAACATCATAGCTTGTGTGTTTGGCATAGCTAGAAGGGGATATGAGGGGTGGTCCACCCAGGTGGCACTTTTCCAGTCCATTCACATTACACTGTTGACATGCCATACATGAAGTTTAAACACTACTTTTGCATGCAAACCTGGAGCCGAGTGGATGTTTATGTAGAGAATTCAGAGTGTGAAGTGAGTTCAACTGCAAACAAGTATGGAGATATTTTTAAGCAGATCTCAGTGTAGTGAGCATATTTCTGCAACTTTAAGCTCTCAGTATATAGCGAGCATATTTCTGCAGCTTTACAGAGAATTATGTAGACAGGTGCTCTTATGTGTGCATGAGTTCAACAGGAGTCAACTGCAGAAAGTATGTGAGGTAGGTGTGTATAAAATGCCCCAGTTAGCTGTTACTCAGACTCAAACCCTATACCTTGTGTACAGGCAACAAGAGCCTGAATGCTCTACCCATTCAAGGAACTGTCCCAGCTTGGAAATGTTTGGCTCATACTTTTGGTCTGTTCCTCTTAAAATATGTGGTTTTCTGGCAAATTAGTGAAAACTGACCACTAAATAATGACATCTAAGTTTCAGTCTTCTTATCTTTCAGGAAATGCATGTTAACACTAAACATTTTGTTCTAGCAACTTTCTAAGGTTATACAAGCAATGTTAAAAATATTTTCCTGGTTTTGTACATTTGTCCCTACCCCCAATACATTTTGGCTTCTTTAGATTTATTGTGTTGCAAAGTTGACAGATATAGTTGAATGTCAAGTGGATTTTGCAAGGAGCTGAGAGCTTTACTGAAAGAGAAGTTTGGTACTGCTTATACCAAGTCTGTTTGCATTGTTAGTAGTACAACATGTAGCATATTTGCTTTTGATGCATAAGGTTGTGGGTTCTACTCCTGCAGTATGTAGATAGATTGCTAATACTGTACTGTGTTGTATTTTAAAGGGGGTGGATGCTGCAGTCCTGAGAATGTCCTCCTTTGGATGAGACAGTTAGTAACTATGAACCTGTTATTAGTTTGCCATCCATTTCCTATAGCAATATTACTAGCTTATCATTTTTTTAATGTAACATAGCCAATTTATTCTTCAAGGGCAGCAGGCACTTTATTTGTAGATGAAACAATGCTAGCAGCAACCTCTTAATTAGTTACATATATCTTTAATGTGGAATTATTTAGATGACTTTTACTTCTGCAGAGATTGTACATATTTACTGATATTGGTGGATTGTAATGACAGATGTTTGAATAGACTTTTATGATGGAAATGTTGTGAATTGGACAGTTTTGTCATTGATTCATACATTTTGTTTTATTCCTTACTGGAAAAATATTCAAAGCAATAAATTTAAAACACACTACAACAAGTGTGCTGTATTAAACAAGGAATATAATTTAATACAATCAGGAATGTGAATCAAAGAACACACGTATGTTTGAATGGTTTTAAATATGTGTGGAAAGGACCTATGATTTGAAAACAGCCCAAAGGTAAACTGTATCTGCCACTGGCCAGATGCATTTTCTTTGAATGTGGGTTTCAATGCTGTTTCAATGAATGTGAGTTTCAAGGGCAGAGAAGCTTTAATGCTAAGTCTGTTTTCATTGTGAGACCGTATTGCTTTGTTTAGCAGATGTCTATCAGTCCCAAACAGAACAGGAGCCCAACAGTAGCCAGCAGAAAAATATGTTAATCCCAAAAAACACTTTCTTTTAACGTAAAGTCAATTTAATAAAATTATTTCTCACATTTTCGTCACTTTAAGTAAAGTAACTTCCTCAGACACACAGACACACAGCAGTTACACAGTTTCTACAGCATTTAAACCATGTAGAATGAAGTCATGTGACTAATAGCAGCAATGAATTAAAGGTGCAAAGCACAATAATTCAAACACTATTAAAGTAAGTCTTAAAACTTACATACTACCTCAAATAAAAAGTGTGTATGCAATCAGTATACAATATACAAGGATTATATTAATATCATTAGTAAAAAGTTAAAAATACACTATCGTGTAAGATTTCTTAATTTAAGCAAACATGGAGTATTACAATTCTCATTCAAACCAGGCAAGTAGAAAGCATTAAGTGCTAACTGCCATTCTAGTTTTCGTACCTCTAATAGTACTGGATATGGGCCACCTCTAATGTCAGGAAGTACCTGATCAATAGCTTGGAACGTGAAACTATGTCCACCGTTTAATGAAACATGTTTTGCTAAAGCATTTTCTGTTTTATTTTTGCTAATCGCATAAGAGTGTTCGTAAATTCTCTCACGAAGCTTCCTGTCCATTTTCCCTATATAGAAAGCTGGACATAAGGTACAGAAAGCTAAGTAAACAACACTCTTGGACTCACAATTCAACTTATGGTTGATGTAAAATTCACATGTATTCAATACTCTAAAAGAATTACCTGTTTTTATGTATTTACACATCCTACATGCTCCACACCTAAAGGTTCCAGTAAGCCTAGAAGTAGGTTTAGTGCTTTTAATTTAAAAAAAAAATGTTTTAAATTAGTACCTCTTCTATAAACAATACTGGGTGACTGGCCAATTCTGTCAACTAGGGAAGAGTCCTTATAAAGGAAACTCCGATTTTTGTGGAGAATTAATCTAAGTTGGTCACTGTCTTTACTAAAGGTGGTTATAAAAGTATTGCATAAAGAGGTTTCCCTAGTTTGCTGAGTCATTGAAGGTTTTATAAAGGTAACCAAGTCACTGTTTGGTGACTGTGTAGTTCGAATGGCAACCTGGCTAGGAGGTGACTCTACCAGGTTAACATCAATGACAACGCAAGGTGAGGTCAAGAGTGGTTGAACTATACCTCTATTCCATTTGTTTACGATTTCTTCAGTTAAGTCATTTATTAAACTAACTGGGTAGCCTCTATTGCAAAACATGTCTCTTACGAGTTGACATTCAGAATTAAAGTCATCTTCATTAGTACACATCCTTGCGGCTCTAATGAGTTGACCTTTCACTATTGAACGTTTTTGCCTGTAAGGGTGTGCACTAGAAAAATGTAAATAGGAGTTGCAGTATGTAGGTTTTCTATAAAGTTTGGAAACATATCTCCTATTTACTATTTTTTTTTATATATATTCATGTCCAAATAGTCAATACTAGTAGTGTGAAAAGTGTAAGTAAATTTAAAAAATGGTGTAGTAGAGTTAAAGTAATCTATCATTTGTTTAGCTTGTAATTCATTTCCTTTAAAAATCACAAAGATGTCTAAAAATCTGGTATAAAAAGTGAAGGAAGTGTAAATTTCAGAGTTATTAAATACAAAATATTCTTCCCATTGAGCCATAAACATGTTCGTCACACTCGCTCCACAAGGGGAGCCCATAGCAACTCTATGTTTTCGTAAATAGATCTTGTCGTTAAAAATAAAAAAGTTGTTGGAAAGTATAATATCAATTAACTCACTTGCCAGGTCAATGTCCCTTTGTGGAGCTTTTTTATTTTTCATATAAATTTCTACCCACTCAACCGCTTCTAAGTGTGGAATAGAAGTGTATAAGTCAACTACATCGATGGTAAGAAAGTTGTCTTCTTGGTTAACTTCTAAAATGTTCATATTTTTCAACAAAGTCCATGAATCTTTGCATACTTGTGAGTCAAGTTTAAGATATTTTTGTTATGTTGAGTCAATGAGTTTTGCACATGGATATGTCAAGGAACCTCGACCATCAATAAGTGGATGCATAGGAGGGTCATGTTGGTTCTTATGAATCTTTGGTATTCCGAACATGACAGGTGTTTTTGGGTAGAGAATATTAATGTAATTGAATGTATCCAGGTCAATTTTGGCTTCTATAAACAGATCTCTGAAGTACACTCTAATCCTTGATTGTGCAATATTTAGTTCGTTAAGAGATGCCTTAGCATAAGCTGGACAGTTCAAGGCTAACTCCATTTTTGTTATTATAATCAGTGATGTCAAAGATAACAAGTCCACCACCTTTGTCTGGTTTAACTAAATGGACATGAGCTGATCTAAGTAGTTTTAGTGCTTTTAAATGTTCCGTAGTGATGTTGCTCAATTTAAAAAAGTCACATGACTTCATGCTACATGGTTTAAATGCTGTAGAAACTGTGTAACTGCTGTTTGTCTGTGTGTCTTAAGAAGTTACTTTACTTAAAGTGACGAAAATATGAGGAACATTTTTAACGACATAAATATTGCACAATCAAGGATTAGAGTGTACTTCAGAGATCTGTTTATAGAAGCCAAAATTGACCTGGATACATTCATTTACATTAATATTCTCTACCCAACACCTGTCATGTTCGGAATACCAAAGATTCCTAAGAACCAACATGACCCTCCTATGCATCCACTTATTGATGGTCGAGGTTCCTTGACATATCCATGTGCAAAACTCGTTGACTCAATATTACAAAAATATCTTAAACTTGAGTCATGAGTATGCAACGATTTATGGACTTTGTTGAAAAATTTGAACATTTTAGAAGTTAACCAAGGAGACAACTTTCTTACCATCGATGTAGTCGACTTATACACTTCTATTCCACACTTAGAAGCGGTTGAGTGGGTAGAAGTTTATATGAAAAATAAAAAATCTCCACAAAGGGACATTGACCTGGCAACTGAGTTAATTGATATTATACTTTCCAACAATGTTTTTTTTTTTAACGACAAGATCTATTTACAAAAACATGGAGTTGCTTGCGGAGCGAGTGTGGCGAACATGTTTATGGCTCAATGGGAAGAATATTTTGTATGCAATAACTCTGAAATTTACACTTCCTTCACTTTTTATATCAGATTTTTAGACGACATCTTTGTGATTTTTAAAGGAAATTAATCACAAGCTAAACAAATGATAGATTACTTTAACTCTACTACACCATTTTTTAAATTTACTTACACTTTTCACACTACTAGTATTGACTATTTGGACGTGAATATATAAAAAAAATGTAAATAGGAGATATGTTTCCAAAATTTATAGAAAACCTACATATTGCAACTCCTATTTACATTTTTCTAGTGCACACCCTTACAGGCAAAAACGTTCAATAGTGAAAGGTCAACTCATTAGAGCCGCAAGGATGTGTACCAATGAAGATGACTTTAATTCTGAATGTCAACTCTTAAGAGACATGTTTTGCAATAGAGGCTACCCGGTTAGTTTAATAAATGACTTAACTGAAGAAATCGTAAACAAATGGAGTAGAGGTATAGTTCAACCACTCTTGACCTCACCTTCCGTTGTCATTGATGTTAACCTGGTAGAGTCACCTCCTAGCCAGGTTGCCATTCGAGCTACACAGTCACCAAACAGTGACTTGGTTACCTTTATAAAACCTTCAATGACTCAGCAAACTAGGGAAACCTCTTTATGCAATACTTTTATAACCACCTTTAGTAAAGACAGTGAACAACTTAGATTAATTCTCCACAAAAATTGGAGTTTCCTTTATAAGGACTCTTTCCTAGTTGACAGAATTGGCCAGTCACCCAGTATTGTTTATAGAAGACGTACTAATTTAAAAAGTTTTTTTGAAATTAAAAGCACTAAACCTACTTCTAGGCTTACTGGAACCTTTAGGTGTGGAGCATGTAGGATGTGTAAATACATAAAAACAGGTAATTCTTTTAGAGTATTGAATACATGTGAATTTTACATCAACCATAAGTTAAATTGTGAGTCCAAGAGTGTTGTTTACTTAGCTTCCTGTACCTTATGTCCAGCTTTCTATATAGGGAAAACGGACAGGAGGCTTCGTGAGAGAATTTACGAACACTCTTATGCGATTAGCAAAAATAAAACAGAAAATGCTTTAGCAAAACATGTTTCATTTAATGGTGGACATAGTTTCACGTTCCAAGCTATTGACCAGGTACTTCCTGACATTAGAGGTGGCCCATATCCAGTGCTATTAGAGGTACGAGAACTTGAATGGCAGTTAGCACTTAATGCTTTCTGCTTGCCTGGTTTGAATGAGAATTGTAATATTTCATGTTTGCTTAAATTAAGAAATCTTACATGATAGTGCATTTTTAACTTTTTACTAATGACATTAACATAACCCTTGTTTATTGTATACTGATTGCATACACACTTTTTATTTGAGTTAGTGTGTAACTTTTAAGACTTACTTTAATAGTGTTTGAATTTTTGTGCTTTGCACCTTTAATTCATTGCTGCTATTAGTCACATGACTTCATGCTACATGGTTTAAATGCTGTAGAAACTGTAACTGCTGTTTGTCTGTGTGTCTGAAAAAACTTTACTTAAAGTGATGAAAACGTGAGAAAATTTTTTATTAAATTGACTTTACGTTAAAAGAAAGTGTTTTTTGGGATTAACATCTTTTTCTGCTGGCTACTGTTGGGCTCCTGTTCTGTTTTGGATTGTTTGTTTCTTCCACCCAGTTTATTTGTTTGTTCTACAGATGTCTATCAGTGTTTGTGCTATAAATTTTAAAATAAAAGTTTTTTAAATTAAATCCAAATAATCATTGTAGAAGTAAAGCATAAAGCAGTATGCACATTACAGTGTTTATGGTAAATGGGAGAAATAGCTGAGTAATGGGACACTAGAATGGCTGCGGGAGGGCTTTGTATGGAGGGCCACATGTCTATGATTTTTGCAAAGGGGAGTGGCGGCAAACTTAAATGCAGTCCCAGGCGGCACAAACTCAAGCTACACCACTGCACCCACCAGTGCCTATGGCACCACAGCTACAGTCACAGGAGGTATTGGAGGAGGAACCCCCTGCTGATGTCCCTGTAGGCAGTCATAGGCATGCTCAGTATGCCCTAGCTTTAGCTAAGAGACAATGCATAGCACATTCACTGACAACCTAGGAACCTAGGGGTTGATACCTTACTCCTCCTGACATACATATATTAAAATTGATGCCAGGCAACCCACACAACCTGCACCTATCCATGTATTGGCTTTGTACTGCTTGCATCAGACAGAGTCATCCCTGATGCACAGTTCTGCCAACTGCTGCATTCGCAAGGTAAGTCCCTAACCTACACAGTACTTGAAAGGATTACTATGAAATGGAATTGTATGTATGGATTTGCTGCATCAATGCAAGTAAATACAGTGGGCTATTTGGACAGAAGTAACATCCACATGGGACTACAGATACCTAGTCCACTAGTATGTGTTCTTTAATATTCACTAGGCCTCGTGGTTGGAATATTCACTATATCAGTCAAGGGAGATGTAAAACAGTGAGGTCACATGATACTTGGACTTCTCTGTATCCCAGCAGAGCACATGGTGTTGTTCCACCGCCTGCAACACAGCAGTGTTCTCATATAGCTGCTTTAACAGTAACTCATCAATGGTATATCAGGAGGTCAGGCGATCTCAGGGCAGTAACATAGAAATTGATCATACATTTGTATGTCTCACTTAATGCAGGAATAGCAACGTACATGCATATGCTGTTGATTGTGTCATAAGTGAGTCCTCACTACCTGGCAGCTTGTGTGGCTCAGTGGACTAAGGGAGTTAGTATGGGTGATAGTGTTGATGGTTCTAATCTGGAAGTATATGCATCTTTTGGCTGTGAGTTATTATTATATGTTTTTTTCTTTAGAGACTTTCATTCTGTCTGTGGTGTAACACTATTACCCTCTGTCACATATTAATTACATCAGACAGCTGGACAATGCCATGAACATTTTGAGTGAAGTGCAGTACTGCACAAACAGAGAGAGATGTCATTGTCTGTAACACACAAAATCCTGGACTGGAGTACAGGTAGGTGTGGGCTGATGTCACTTTATAAGTACTGACACTCACACTGGGCATGCTCATACACTTAGCTAAACTGAGTGCAATTCTGTTGCCCCTTGATCAAAATGACCTGTTATGTATAGATATATGTATACATACATATATGTATACATGTCTGTCTGTCACTGTCTATCTCTCACATAGATAGTATAGCTATCTTTACATATTTACAAATATATATATATATATATATATATATATATATATATATATATATATATATACGGGTCTATATTATCTTATCAAAAAGCCGTTCCATCGAACAGCTTTTCAATGACCACTAAAATGCAAAGTCCCATTACAGCGAACATTCAAATTAGTGATTTCTTTCCCTGGGAAAGAAATCGCTAGCCCTACCACAAACTACACATCACTTTAAACATTACAAAGTGGGGGGCTTCACCTCCCACACTCCCCAATGTGGGGGGCTGTGCCCTCCACACCCCCCTTACTAAATATAACAAATCCAAGACTGCACTACAGTGGGAAAAAGGGGGAAACTCACAAGGATGGCCAAGCAATTTCTTTCCCAGGGAAAGAAATCGCTAATTTGTCCATTCACTGTAATGGGACTTCGCTTATTAAGAGTTGATGAAAAGCCATTCGATGGAACAGCTTTTCATTGACATATTATAGACCCATATAAACATACATCACTGTCTCTCCCCATATATTTACATAACACATATACATATCCATATCATACACACACAGCTCCATTTATACACATAAAGACCATATGGCCGAGACCATATGATTGACGTTTGAAATGTTGAACATGTAAAAAAAACACAACAATCACTTGCCTTCACATTGCTAGCACCCCCAAACCCCCCATAACTTAAATATACCAACTCCGAGATCGCACTACAGTGCGGAAGATGGAAATATTTCCATTCCGCACTGTACAAAGATGCCCGTTCTACATGGTCAACATTTCAAAAGTCGATCATATGGTCTTCGACTTTATGAAATGTCGACCATGTGAAGGGAACCCATATATATATATATATATATATATATATATATATATATATATATATATATATATATATATACATCCCTGTGATATACATAAATATGCGTGTGGATGTCCGTATTGTCCGGTGAGTAAATTTGGATAGTCACACATTTATAATGATGCTCAAAGGATCTAAAGTAAGAGCTCAACAGTCCATAATGCACTTACCTACAGACCCTTGTGCCTGCTGGATGTCGCCACACATACAGCAACAGGTGAGCAGATGGTGTACTGCGTAATGTTGCCTTGGCATGCATGGATAGGGCACTTTGTTCCTGCCAACAGGCTTGCCCATCCAAGTGCAAACACCCACATATAGCCATACTGGTAACTGTTGATCCATAGCTTGGATAAATAACAGTTATCTGACTGCTAAAAGATACTAGATGCAGATAACAGTATGAAGCAATATCACTCTGCAGGCCACAGATGCTGTTCAACACAAGCCTAATTTGAGTAATCCACAAATGGTTTGTTGGGAATCATATTGAAACCAAATGTCAGCTGTGGTGCATGAGATAAGTATTGTGATCTATAGTGTGTAAGACTAAGTAGGTAGGGGTTCTAATCTCACTCCAGGCCACTTGGTGTGTGTGTGTGTGTGTGTGTGTGTGTGTGTGTGTGTGCACATATCCCCCTGCAAAACAACTGAGAATCCCTCATTGGCCATCAACTGCAATAGTATGCAGTTGTTGGCCCTGTAAGTTGCTGCTGGCTTCCAAACTGCCCTCTTCTACAAGGTCTGATGATGCCATCTACCTTAAGACTACCAGCTGCCATTGCAACATCAGACTTAAGCTGTGGTGCATATGATAAATACTGTGATCTATAGTGTGCAACACTAAATAGGTAGGGGTTCTAATCTCATTCCAGGCCACTTGGTGTGTGTATAACTGTATGGGGAAAGCTCTTTTTTCTTCTGCCACAGCTAGATCCTGGAACAACTTCCCCCTTCTCTGACCTCTGCCCCCACTAACACACATTTCAAAAATGGTCTCAAATCACATCTTATGAATACATGGCTATATCCATGCATCACATGAATCTCACAATCTCAGCACATTTTACACCTTCTTTCCTGCTATCTCTACTGTATATATGCTACAGTTTGCTATCTTACCTTCAACTTGAAATTGTATAATATGTCATGTCTAATCATATGATTTTTTTAATTTTTTTTTTCCTGTCTCACGAATCCAATGTTAAAGCTTTGATGTATGAGACTCTTTATCTTTGCAAATTTACTTACTTAACTGCTGATGTATTGTTTAGACTGCATTGTATGAGACTTTTTATGTATGTACTTTCCTCAGTTATCACTGTTATATTATTGTTTGTATTACCACATTGATGTTAAGCTAAGTTTGGAGCATTTCTCCCAAGGCCTCCACTGTAAATGGACCTGTGTCCAGTCAGACTATACCAGTAAACAAATGTAAATTAAAATAAAAATAAAATAAATAAAAATATGGTTACCACAATAACGTAGAAAAAAGGTAAGGATTTTCAGTATTTTATTTGTAGCAGGTGATGTGGGCCTCCAAAAGCCTGACCACAACTAGGTCTGCTGATGTCATCAAACATAATAAGTCCTAAAGAGATAGTAATGGCAGACATGAGGCGTGTTGCGGGCATCATATACTGTGATCTGTAGTGTACACCACTGGATAGGTAAGTGTTATAATCTACATACAGCCAACTTGCACTATGTGTGTGCTGTGCCCTGTCCTGTAAGCAGTAATTGGAAGTGGTGCTATCCTCAATGTAGCCAGGTTGTGTGTTTGGCTGTTAGAGCATCTTACATCAGCTTATGGGACCATAAGACATTTGAAATTCCCTAGTATAATGGTTATACAGCCCTTACAATCCTAGGCAACTTTATACCATTTTTTAAATGATCAGCACATAGTTCCCCAGTCCAAGAGAGGCACAGACAGAAGCCCTGTGCTGAAATGATGGTCACCCAGCCAATCGTACAGATGATATATGATGAGCTGCACTGAGGTGCTCTGTTTGCCATTAGTCAGGGTTCTGTTTCAAAGGTGTGTTAAAGTCTGCTAGACAGATCTCTCCAACCAGCATGTATTATTAATGTCACATATTACGTTAATGTCCTGAGAGTGATTAATCCATGTACCATGCCACCTACAGATATACAGCATTTACAATCAAGCAGGGTTACACATTGGCCCATATGCAAGGCAGAGATCACCTCTATATGCCATAGCCTACAATGACACTGATTTCAGACAATCCCCATTGAACAGATACTGAAGACATGAAGTTCCTTTGTGAGGGACCATACTGCTGTGTGCAACTGCCAGTAGTGCATATTCCAAGGTGGGGACACCTTCCACAGAGTGGGGTTCAGTGTTGCTATTCCCAGCATGTAGCAGCATAACGGTGATGTTGTATGAAGATGGTGTTCTCATTGCAAAGTTATACCTCCAGACAGTGCATATAAGAGGCACTGTGAGCTGTCGGCAGCCTTGGCCAGTACTTCAAATCTTAGGGGCGAGATATGATGGCCATCACTGTTGAAGCATTGATGTTTGTTGAGCAAGGCATCCCTGGCAGACATATAGTAGATCCCATTACAATGACACCACATGCTAAGACAATTATTGACTTCCATCAATTTCCATGTGTATGGAGCCATCATTCTAGGTGAGGGTCAACTGCAGCTGAAAGGAATGTGCATAGCCATGAGAGACAGAGACTATCTAAGCTCAGTCATGTGTCAGCATACAGTCTAGTGACATATGTCCCTAGTCATATACACCTGCAGGAACTATGATGTCAACATTATACTAACTCTTATTCCTTGTTTTGCAGCAATGTTTGATATGCCATATTGGGTCAACTCACAGGCAGCTAACTGTGATCTTTCCCATACGTAGCCTGTTGACACAGTCAATGTGTCTAACAATGGCTCCACCTATGTATAAAAGGTGTGATTTAGTGTTTTGCCTCAGGTGTTTGACTGGTAAGAGAGTGGTGCATGCAGTATTATGTGTACTGTGTTCTCCAGAGGCAGGATTTTCTGAGGTGTCTGTTGTTTGGGAATGTGTCTGGTATGGTGCTGCACAGATGAAGGTGTGTGTCATGTGGGTGTAGGTGGTGCAGGATGTGAGCTGTGCACGTTGGCAAAATGCTAATTACCATATGTAATGACTGCTGGTGGAGACACCATGGAAGCAAGACTTGAAATGCAGTGACATCTGTCACACGTGTTTGTGTGTTATAGGAGTAGAGGCATGGGGACAGTTTCCACGTCATCAGCATGTCCTGCAAAGTTACAGTCATGCTGCTACACCCTTGGGGTTGCTCACTGACAGAATCCACACTGAAAGTAGCAGACTCCAAATCCGACTTCAGACCAGTGACAAGTGGAGTACCACAAGGTTCAGTCCTGGGTCCTCTCCTGTTTGGTATCTACTTCTCTTAAGCACAGGCTAGCACAGAAGGTCTTCGGCTAACAAAGTTTGCAGATGACTGCAAACTAGGAGCCATAATTGAAGCTCTTAATGATATGGGCATCCTACAAAAGGGCCTCACTGAGACAGATGCCTAGTGTCAAAGCCATGGCCTCAAGCTCAATGCCAAAAAGTGCATTGTCATCCCTTTTGGTAAAACCTTTGTGCCCATGAACTACCACATAGATGGTAGTCTACTTAACACTGAAAGTGTGATAAGAGACTTTGGGACACAGGTGGACAGTAATCTCTCCTTTGATAATCACATTGCCACAGTAGTCAGGAAATCCTTCTACATGGCACACCTCATTACAAAAGGTTTCTCATTCAGGAAAAAAGAGGTCATTGTTCCCCTCTACTCATCACTCATTAGACACATTATAGAGTACAATGCCCCTTTTGGTATGCACCTCATGAGACATCTACAACAAATGGAAAGGTCACAGAAATACCTCACAAAGAGGATTACTGGCCTCAAACAGATGCCCTATGCAGACCGTCTCAAAAAACTCCAGCTTTACTCTATCACATATGACCTACTCAGAGGCGATCTCTGCCTAACATACAAAGCTATGTCAAACCCAGAGCTGTTGGACATGCTCCACTTAAAGATATCCTTATCCCTCTGACCTACACACTCTAGGGGCCTAAAGCTTGTCACCACAATAAACAGAACATGTTGGACAGATAGATTCCTGTCCCAGAAACTTCCCATACACTGGAACAAGCTACCTATCTATATCAAACAAAGCTCCTCATTAGCACTCTTCAAGAAATATCTTGATGATTGGATGAGAGATAGGAAATTCACCCCGGGGAACACTTCTGTGGCTCTGTTCAACAGGGGCACAGGAGAATCATTTTCTTGGGTGGCAAAAGCCAGGGTACCTTTTTGGCTAGGCTTATATAGGCCCTAGAGCCAATAGCTTAGTACCTACCTATGAACCTATGAACCTATGACAGCCTGACACACAGTGTTTGTAGGCACTTCTTCCAGTGAAGATGTGGATGCTTGTGCATGCATAGAGGATGTGTTCAACTTTGGTGACATTATGGTGGCCACGCAAGTGTACGATGTCTGTCAAGCAACCAGAGTACATAACTGAACAGTATAACATGCCTAGGCCATGTGGCAGGTGGGCACACATTGGCCAAAGGTGGCCAATCCACTGCTGTAGGCCTCACAGCCATGTCATGCAGATATCCGGCATTAATCTGTTGAAGTGCAGGATGCATGACTTGCTGTGAAATTGTCACCTACAATGGATCACCACCGCTGTACTGCTTGTTTCAGCAAGCCTTGACATCTATGTCACTGGATATTGTACATTATATTGTGACACTGCAGCAGTGTTACTAATCATGATCTTGTCAGTTCCCTAGTGACATACCACCAACCCTGAAACAGAAGGCATAATACATGCAAAAGCCAACTGATTGCTCAGGTTGCTAATCAAGGCATCTACCTGTGCAGCCTACAGAGCCTTTCATGATGTGGGACAACTATGTAGATGAACAAACAGGCTGTGTCCTGCTTCTCATCATAAGTGTCGTAGTAATGTTTTGCGTGTGATGACAGACAATGTATTGGAGCATGGTATCCTATGCAAAAAAGGTTTCGGAGAGACCAGCATTAGTAGTTGCCAGGCATGAACAATTCCATGGACTCCCCTGCTTTCCACAGTCTTCACAAATAATTGTGCCCTTCCAGTGCACACTGCTTGGGTAGTGTCCAACTGCAGAATACTTGTCTAAAATCCCCACCTTACCTTCACAGGATATACATATTACACTTCTCAAACATGTTTGTTTTTGCTCTGTAAAGACACCTTGGATAATTCTCTTCTTGGAATATGATGGAAGTAACTGCAATACTTACTTCACAAAGGACAACTAGCATGCAGTGCCAAGCAGTGTCCCCAGATCGCTGAGTCATGTGATATGAAATGCCATGAAAGGAGTTAACATGAATACCAGCAGTAACAATGTCATACACCTACTGACACTGGACCACGCACCATTTGTTTTACTCAAGGCCATATCATGACAACCTATCCTAACCAGTGAACCTCACTAAGTGTTACACCATGCAATGGATGATGGGAATATGACTCATTCCACCTACCATGGCCTGACAAGTGGTATGACAATATTAGGCCAGCACGCCTTGCTGGAAACTCTGTAGGTTACTTACAGAGTGGTATGTCAGCTGGTGGACAGGCAAGTGTCTGATAGTCATTCTGGGAAGATAGCATTGGGAGACCTATGCTACAATGATGCAGTCACCAGTGGATTTCCCCAAACATCATTAATGGAGTACACCTTCCAGCCATTCCCTTCACTGCAGTCATGGCCACAGTCAGTGACCTCTGACTGATTACATTAGCAGTTGCTCACATATTTGGAGCTGTCACTGAATCCCATACAGAAAAAGCAGTTATCCAGGATGGCCTGAGACCCACATTCAGTTGTTGTCAGAGCCACTGATAAATAGTAAATGCCAACAACTGCACAATACTATCACTTGGGAAGTCATCCACCCCTGAAAAATATGGTAGTGTCTGCACACTGCACACAGTTGAGCCATTACTTATGGAGTTACGGACACAAAGAGTAATGTAGCCTTTGACTTTAATTGGTTGGTAGGATGGGGGATCCATTCAATTTTGTATAATCTATACAGAAAGGAATGGCATGGAAATCCCAGACTGTCATTGTTACACTGTATTTGGCATGTGGGGATCCATTCAATGTTGTACATGCTATACAGAAAGGTATGGCATGTAAATCCCAGACTGTCATTGTTACATTGTATTTGGTACTCATCACACCTATCATTGTGTACAAAGGCACCTTTGCTATGTCACTACACAGGCATATCTGACAACTGAAGCAGCCATACAGGTTCCATGGTAAACCAATGCATAGTGTACATAGCATGTCCTACGCAGACTGTGTCAAGACATGCATGTGTTATCTGTGTCCTACATCTTTTGGAGGGGAAGTGTATGGCTACCATACAGAAAGTTGTCAGATCCTACTGTGTATCTCTCACATATCCAAGGCAGGACTAACAGATGTCTTACCTGTTATATACACTTACAATATAATTGTGGTATAAACTGTACATGGTGGACAGACAGGTATGTAATACAGACATTACACCCTCTATGTAACATACCCACCCATACATGTGAAGCACAGATCTGCTGTAACACACATTGTGTGCAAATTACACAATGGGATGCAGAACAAGACATTCATAACTGGTGTAGGACAAATGACTGTAATGGACACTGAAAATGTGTAGATGGGTCATCTCCATCACCACAGCTTGTAGATGTGTTAGCTCCTGAAACCCTGGTGACACTTATCAAAAGTATCAGATCTTTTCATAGATTACAGATGCATGAGTAGGCTGAATGATGCCATCGTCCTTGTAAGCCTGTTATACACATATGAGCCTATGGGACCATGCACCTATAGTACTGTAACTTTCTGAAGACATATTTCTTCTGTGCTTACATTTCATCCTGTGCTGTGATGTCTATAGGTGTATTGCCACTGTGTATCCATTGGTGTCCCCTACAGACTTCTGAAACTGAAACATAAACAAGTCCATGACACACCTGTCATTGTGTAAGTATGCAGCCATTACAACATACAACTTAATTTACACAAAATTATGTGGCTTTCTTATTACAAATGTCAGCATATAGTATCTGTGAGCAACCAGTAAAAGTGGCATAGCAAAACAACACTGCATTACAAAAGTACATTTTAATTTATATAGTCCCCTGTGCATCAGACACATACTGTAGTTTCATGTCCCTGCATTACACAAGTACAAGTTACTTTATATAGTCACGCTGTGCATCAGGCACATACTGTAGCTTCATGTCCCTGCATTACACAAGTACATGTTAATTTATACAGTTACCATGTGCATCAGACACATTCTGTAGCTTCATGTCCCTGCATTACACAAGTACATGTTCATTTAAATAGTCACCCTGTGCATCAGACACATACTGTAGCTTCATGTCCCTGCATTACACAAGTACATGTTACTTTATATAGTCACTCTGTGCATCAGGCACATACTATAGCTTCATGTCCCTGCATTACACAAGTACATGTTAATTTATATAGTTACCATGTGCATCAGACACATTCTGTAGCTCCATGTCCCTGCATTACACAAGTACATGTTAATTTATATAATCACCCTGTGCATCAGACACATACTGTAGCTTCATGTCCCTGCATTACACAAGTACATGTTACTTTATATAGTCACCCTGTGCATCAGACAGAGAGTGTAGCTTCATGTCACTGCATTACACAAGTACATATTACTTTATATAGTCACCCTGTGCATCAGACACATACTGTAGCTTCATGTCCCTGCATTACACAAGTACATGTTAATTTATATAGTCACCCTGTGCATCAGATACATACTGGAGCTTCATGTCCCTGCATTACACAAGTACAAGTTACTTTATATAGTCACGCTGTGCATCAGACACATACTGTAGCTTCATGTCCCTGCATTACACAAGTACATGTTACTTAATATAGTCACCCTGTGCATCAGACACATACTGTAGCTTCATGTCCCTGCATTACACAAGTACATATTAATTTATATAGTCAGCCTGTGCATCAGACACATACTGTAGCTTAATGTCCCTGCATTACACAAGTACGTTACTTTATATAGTCACCCTGTGCATCACACACATACTGTAGCTTCATGTCCCTGCATTACACAAGTACATGTTACTTAATATAGTCACCCTGTGCATCAGACACATACTGTAGCTTCATGTTCCTGCATTACACAAGTACATGTTACTTTATATAGTCACCCTGTGCATCAGACACATACTGTAGCTTCATGTCCCTGCATTACACAAGTACATGTTACTTTATATATTCACAGTGTGCATCAGACACATATAGTAGCTTCATGTCCCTGCATTACACAAGTACATGTTACTTTATATAGTCACCCTGTGCATCAGATACTTACTGTAGCTTCATGTCCCTGCATTACACAAGTGCATTTTACTTTATATAGTCACTCTATGCATCAGACACATACTGTAGCTTCATGTCCCTGCATTACACAAGTACATATTACTTTATATAGTCACCCTGTGCATCAGACACATACTGTAGCTTCATGTCCCTGCATTACACAAGTACATGTTACTTTATATAGTCACGCTGTGCATCAGACACATTCTGTTGCTTCATGTCCCTGCATTACACAAGTACATGTTAATTTATATAGTCACCATGTGCATCAGACGCATTCTGTAGCTTCATGTCCCTGCATTACACAAGTACATGTTAATTTATATAGTCACCCTGTGCATCAGACACATACTGTAGCTTCATGTCCCTGCATTACACAAGTACGTTACTTTATATAGTCACTCTCTGCATCACACACATACTCTAGCTTCATGTCCCTGCATTACACAAGTACATGTCACTTTATATAGTCACCCTGTGCATCAGACACATACTGTAGCTTAATGTCTCTGCATTACACAAGTACATGTTAATTTATATAGTCACTCTGTGCATCAGACACATACTGTAGCTTCATGTTGCTGCATTACCCAAGTACATGTTTCTTTATATAGTCACCCTGTGCATCAGACACATACTGTAGCTTCATGTCCCTGCATTACACAAGTATATGTTACTTTATATAGTCACGCTGTGCATCACACACATACTGTAGCTTCATGTCCCTGCATTACACAAGTACATGTTACTTTATATAGTCACCCTGTGCATCAGACACATACTGTAGCTTCATGTCCCTGCATTACACAAGTACATGTTACTTTATATAGTCACCCTGTGCATCAGACACATACTGTAGCTTCATGTCCCTGCATTACACAAGTACATGTTACTTTATATAGTCACCCTGTGCATCAGACACATACTGTAGCTTCATGTCCCTGCATTACACAAGTACATGTTAATTTATATAGTCACCCTGTGCATCAGACACATACTGTAGCTTCATGTCCCTGCATTACACAAGTACATGTTAATTTATATAGTCACCCTGTGCATCAGACACATACTGTAGCTTCATGTCCCTGCATTACACAAGTACATGTTAATTTATATAGTCACCCTGTGCATCAGACACATACTGTAGCTTCATGTCCCTGCATTACACAAGTACATGTTAATTTATATAGTCACCTGTGCATCAGACACATACTGTAGCTTCATGTCCATGTCCCTGCATTACATAAGTACATGTTAATTTATATAGTCACCTGTGCATCAGACACATACTGTAGCTTCATGTCCCTGCATTACACAAGTACATGTTAATTTATATAGTCACCTGTGCATCAGACACATACTGTAGCTTCATGTCCCTGCATTACATAAGTACATGTTAATTTATATAGTCACCCTGTGCATCAGACACATACTGTAGCTTCATGTCCCTGCATTACACAAGTACATGTTACTTTATATAGTCACCCTGTGCATCAGACACATACTGTAGCTTCATGTCCCTGCATTACACAAGTACATGCTAATTTATATAGTCACCCTGTGCATCAGACACATACTGTAGCTTCATGTCCCTGCATTACACAAGTGCATGTTAATTTATATAGTCACCCTGTGCATCAGACACATACTGAAGCTTCATGTCCCTGTATTACACAAGTACGTTAATTTATATAGTCACCCTGTGCATCAGACACATACTGTAGCTTCATGTCCCTGCATTACACAAGTACATGTTAATTGATATAGTCACCCTGTGCATCACACACATACTGTAGCTTTATGTCCCTGCACTACACAAGTACTTGTTACTTTATATAGTCACCCTGTGCATCAGTCACATACTGTAGCTTCATGTCCCTGCATTACACAAGTACATGTTACTTTATATAGTCACCTGTGCATCAGACACATACTGTAGCTTCATGTCCCTGCATTACACAAGTACATGTTAATTTATATAGTCACCTGTGCATCAGACACATACTGTAGCTTCATGTCCCTGCATTACATAAGTACATGTTAATTTATATAGTCACCCTGTGCATCAGACACATACTGTAGCTTCATGTCCCTGCATTACACAAGTACATGTTACTTTATATAGTCACGCTGTGCATTAGACACATACTGTATCTTCTTGTCCCTGCATTACACAAGTACATGTTACTTTATATAGTCACCCTGTGCATCAGACACATACTGTAGCTTCATGTCCCTGCATTACACAAGTATGTTACTTTATATAGTCACCCTGTGCATCAGACACATACTGTAGCTTCATGTCCCTGCATTACACAAGTACATGTTAATTAATATAGTCACCTGTGCATCAGACACATACTGGAGCTTCATGTCCCTGCATTACACAAGTACATGTTACTTTATATAGTCACCCTGTGCATCAGACACATACTGTAGCTTCATGTCCCTGCATTACACAAGTACATGTTACTTTATTTAGTCACCCTGTGCATCAGACACACATACTGTAGCTTCATGTCCCTGCATTACACAAGTACACGTTAATTTATATAGTCACCCTGTGCATCAGACACATACTGTAGCTTCATGTCTCTGCATTACACAAGTACATGTTACTTTATGTAGTCACCCTGTGCATCAGACACATACTGTAGCTTCATGTCCCTGCATTACACAAGTACATGCTAATTTATATAGTCACCCTGTGCATCAGACACATACTGTAGCTTCATGTCCCTGCATTACATAAGTACATGTTAATTTATATAGTCACCCTGTGCATCAGACACATACTGTAGCTTCATGTCCCTGCATTACACAAGTACATGTTACTTTATGTAGTCACCCTGTGCATCAGACACATACTGTAGCTTCATGTCCCTGCATTACACAAGTACATGCTAATTTATATATTCACCCTGTGCATCAGACACATACTGTAGCTTCATGTCCCTGCATTACACAAGTGCATGTTAATTTATATAGTCACCCTGTGCATCAGACACATACTGAAGCTTCATGTCCCTGTATTACACAAGTACGTTAATTTATATAGTCACCCTGTGCATCAGACACATACTGTAGCTTCATGTCCCTGCATTACACAAGTACATGTTAATTGATATAGTCACCCTGTGCATCAGACACATACTGTAGCTTTATGTCCCTGCACTACACAAGTACTTGTTACTTTATATAGTCACCCTGTGCATCAGTCACATACTGTAGCTTCATGTCCCTGCATTACACAAGTACATGTTACTTTATATAGTCACCTGTGCATCAGACACATACTGTAGCTTCATGTCCCTGCATTACATAAGTACATGTTAATTTATATAGTCACCCTGTGCATCAGACACATACTGTAGCTTCATGTCCCTGCATTACACAAGTACGTTACTTTATTTAGTCACCCTGTGCATTATACACATACTGTAGCTTCATGTCCCTGTATTACACAAGTACATTTTAATTTATATAGTCACCCTGTGTGTCAGACACATACTGTAGCTTCATGTCCCTGCATTACACTAGTACATGTTACTTTATATAGTCACGCTGTGCATTAGACACATACTGTATCTTCTTGTCCCTGCATTACACAAGTACATGTTACTTTATATAGTCACCCTGTGCATCAGACACATACTGTAGCTTCATGTCCCTGCATTACACAAGTATGTTACTTTATATAGTCACCCTGTGCATCAGACACATACTGTAGCTTCATGTCCCTGCATTACACAAGTACATGTTAATTAATATAGTCACCTGTGCATCAGACACATACTGGAGCTTCATGTCCCTGCATTACACAAGTACATGTTACTTTATATAGTCACCCTGTGCATCAGACACATACTGTAGCTTCATGTCCCTGCATTACACAAGTACATGTTACTTTATTTAGTCACCCTGTGCATCAGACACACATACTGTAGCTTCATGTCCCTGCATTACACAAGTACACGTTCATTTATATAGTCACCCTGTGCATCAGACACATACTGTAGCTTCATGTCTCTGCATTACACAAGTACATGTTACTTTATATAGTCACTCTGTGCATCAAACACATACTGTAGATTCATGTCCCTGCATTACACAAATACATGCTACTTTATATAGTCACGCTGTGCATCAGACACATACTGTAGCTTCATGTCCCTGCATTACACAAGTACATGTTACTTTATTTAGTCACCCTGTGCATCAGACACATACTGTAGCTTCATGTCACTGCATTACACAAGGACATGTTAATTTATATAGTCAGCTTGTGCATTAGACACATACTGTAGCTTCATGTCCCTGCATTACACAAGTACATTTTAATTTTTATAGTCCCCTGTGCATCAGACACATAGCTTCATTTCACTGTATCAATGATGAGCATGAAAGGGATGTGGCACAGGTATCATCATTTGCACAGGGTGTTGTGTTGGGGTGCAAGAGGCCTTGGCTGATCCAATAGGTTGAAAACGTGTGTGAGTCAGGAAGGGAAATAGGCAAGATGGATCATGGAAATGTGCCGTATGTGTCTATACGTGACCGGATTTTGACATTAATATGTGAGTGTGTGAGTGAACACAGTCAAGCTCAGTGCTAGCCCTACATGTGTGTATCTCGGACAGCTTTGAACCATGCATGGTAGAGCTGACAGTTTACCATTTCCACCATTGAACACAAGAACTGGCTCTGCCAAGAGTTGAACTGGCACCTCCATGCCCAAGGTCAAAAGTAGTGCTAGTACCTGATGGTGACTGCTGTCTGCTGGGACCATGTTTTCCTTGGGAATGCCCAGGACCACAAGCCTATAGCCTGCTACATCTTGGGTGTGGACAGCACACTTCCCTCTCGTGCACTGGATGTACTGCCACTATGGAGCATGATTGGGCATGGTCATGAGGACTCTCCGCAGATGGGGTTCTTGGACTATGTCCATGAGTCCGACGCTCAACTCCAGCCAGATGTACCAGTACATACAATGTGCATTCCAAGACAAATATTCTGCAATCTGTCTCAGACCACCTACTTTCTACTGCATCAGTGAACCAATGCAGGGTGTCACCAATGAGGTGGAGGCATTCAGGGGTATCAAACTTTGCTGCATCCATAACCCTGAGCATATGCCTGGAATTTCTGAACATGCCTGTGCCTCCATGATGGCCCAAAAATATGCTGAGTGACCCATGATGCGAAACTTGCAACAGGTGGTGGAAGGACAGCGGGCCTCCTACGAGCACTCCTATCAATCCACCTGTGTGGAACCTTGCCAGATCTCTGGCTATGGCCACTGTCTACACTCACTGGAGCCATAGTTGCCACATTTTTCTGTTCAATATCCCACTCTCTGATTGTCCAATATCTGTGGCCTCTGGAGACTGGGTATGTGTAGGCATGCTGACTGTGTGCGGTGACCATGAGGGCAGAAGAAAGAAGTCAACCTCTGGGACAAATTCAGCCCCTGAAACCCTTGCTTCACTCTGGCCACCATCATCATCAGAGTCTGAAGGGACACTGACATCAGGTTGTTTAGGGGACAGAGATCAACACACCCTGGACACCTGTTATAAGAAAGGAAAAAACAGTACATTAATACCTACACTACTATGGTCTTCAGTACTATGTTGCAATATATGTAAAGCTCTATACACTGTTGTCACTAATACAGACCTGGTTAAAACCCAACCTCATATAGTAGAACATGAGGACACTACTTTTCCCACAAACAGCTGTAGTTACTTGTAATTAAAAGCTCTCTACACAGCAATCTCATCAGCGACAATGAGGTACACTGTTGACATTTGTGAAGACTCTGCACAGTTGACACATATAGCAATCTGTAATGTCCTGTCATATCTATCAGTGTGGTCACACCTACAAGACATAGGTATGACTCTAAAGTGTGCACAGTCAGAAAATCTCCGTGCAGGTGGAAATCATGCTGACAGTACAGCAATCCAGTTAGCAGGCCTGGGATGACACTTTAGGGAATAATTTGCTGTAAATCTGTAACAAAACAGTGTCGTGCTTACCAGGAGCAGGACCATGGCCTTGTCTGATACCTGATGGACCTGTGAAATGTTGAGGGGGAGGTAATGTAAGTACCACCGCATGTTGTACCACAGCAAAGTAATACATCCATATATCTCACATTTATATAAGCTACTCTGTTAATTGTTATGTTGGTCAAAATCTGAACATGAGATTCAAACTGCAGTTAAACCCCTCCCCCAAACAACAAAGTCCTGACACCCACGTAACAGTATGTACACCCTGACACACTGAATGCTAGTGTATTCCAATGCTGATCAAACTAAGCCTACCTAGACACTCCTCTGCTGTGGCAACTGTGGCATCAACATCCACGATATACGGTGTGATGGATGCCTGGGAGTTGTCGTGTGTGCCTAGGTTTACCAGGAATTCCTCAGTCACTTTCAGTGGTTGTTCTGCTGCATGCCCTACACTAGTGATACCACGATCCCTGGCTACATCTGCTGCTCTTCTGCGTGCACCATTGATCATGTCCGTTACATGGTGTCGAACCTGCTCATATGTCCTGCTCTGATTACCAATGGCATTCATGTCACACACACAAGGTCAGCCCACAGTGCTGCCTGACATTCCCTGTTTTGCCTCCCCCTGGACAGTAGGAGGTCATGGTGCTGATGGAGGCCTTCCAGTATGATATAATTCTCTGCATCCATGAAAGGGGCACGGTCTCTGGGATACATGTTTCCTGAAAGGCAAAAAAATGGGAACACATGTCAGGATCACATATGTGGAAGTACACAATATAGAGATACAACAAGAACATAATGGCTGACAGCACCCACTGCTTAATCACACATGTCATTTTCACAGTAAGCAAATATGTTAAGCGTGTGGATACTACTACGATACTAGCAATAGTCAGCTATTCCTCTGTGTGCCATGACAGATACTGCAGTATGATCATACACATAACACAGGAGTCTATTGTAGTTTGTCCACTAGGGGCATCCCCCTGATAATATGTCAAAATAAAAGTGTCAAACAAATAGCAGTGTGCTATTACAACCACTATAAAGGGACAGTCCCACAAGACCAGTGTACCCCATTGACAAAAAACATTCCATTGATGTATTGTACATCCGCTGTAGATGTAACATATCTGGAGATCAATGACATGTTATAGGTTCATAGGTTGATACTAGGTTATTGGCCCTAGGGCCTATACAAGCCTAGCCATAACAATTCCCTGACTATTTCTTCCCAGAATATTTACTTCCCTGGTCCCCTGTCAAGCAGGGTGACTGATGTGATTCCCGGGGTGAATTTCCTATCTCCTATCCAATCATCAAGGTTCCTTTTGAAGAGGGCCAAAGAGGCACTCAGCTTGACATGTATGGGCAGTCTATTCCAGAGTATGGGGAATCTCTAGATCAGGAACCTATCCCTCTAGCATGTTTTGCTCATTGTGATGACCAGGTTTAGATCCCTGGAGTGTGTGGCTCTGAGGGACAGGGATTTCTTTAAGTGTAGCATATCCAGCAGCACTGGGTTTGACAGGGCCTTATATGTTAAGCAGAGATCACCTCTGAGTAGGCGATATGTGACAGAGTATACCTGGAGTTTTTTTAGACTGTCAGCATAGGGCATCTGTTTTAGGCCTTTAGTGAGGTACTTCTGTGGCCTTTCCAGTTGTTGCAGAAGTCTTGTGAGGTACATACCAAATGGGCCATTGTACTCTATAATGGGTCTAATGAGGGATGAGTACAATGGGACAATGACCTCCTTTTTTTCTGGATGAAAAGCCCTTAGTGATGAGGTGTGCCACATAGAAGGATTTTCTGACTGTTGTGGCTATGTGGTTATCGAAGGTGAGACCACTGTTCACCTGTGTACCCAAGTCCCTTATCACACCTTCAGTGTTTAGTGTACTGCCACTTATGTGGTAATTCATGGGTACATGGTTTTTCCCAAAGGGGATAACTATACATTTCTTTGCATTGAGCTTGAGCCCATGGCTCTGTCACCAAGCATCTGTTTCTGTAAGGCCATTTTGTAGAATATCCACATCATTTGGGGATTCAGTAAGGGCTCCCAGTTTGCAGTCATCTGCAAACTTTGTTAGCCAGAGTCCCTTAGTGCTAGCCTGTACTTCAGAGAAGTAGATGCCAAACAAGAGCGGTCCTAGGACTGAACCCTGAGATACTCCGCTTGCCACTTGTCTTGAGCTGGATTTTGAGTTGGCTACTTTTACAGCGTGGGTTCTGTCAGTAAGCCAGTTGGCAACCCATTGAGTGATGTAGGGATTAATGCCCTAGCTTAGTAAGTTTATCTATGATTCCACAGTAGGGTATGGTATGGAAGGCCTTGGTGAGGTCCAGATAGGCTGTGTGGACTGCCTTACCCTCATCCATTGCTCTGGAGACTGATTTAAAGAAGTCAATCAGGTTGAGGAGACAAAATCGGCCCTTTACAAAACCAAACTGGGTGGGGTCCAGGGATTGAAGATTGCTAATGTCTTTGTTTATAAGTTACATGATAATGCATTCCATGACTTTGCAGATCAGGCTCGTCAGACTGATGGGATAATAGTTCCCAGGATCCAAGGTTGATCCCTCCTTGTGGAGTGGGATAACTGTAGCTGTGCACCACTCATTGGGCATGAAGCCTGATGTGAGGCTTTGAATAAACATGACACTTAGGTGAGGTGCCAGTTCATTTTGTGTTTCATGTAGTACACAGGCCGGGATGTCGCCTGGTCCCATGGATGCTGTATTCTTAGCTTTGGAGAGTGCATTTTTTACCTGTGTGGCCATGATTACCAGAATTTGGCAATCTTTTGGTATTGAGATGAGCCCTTTAGGGGATGAGAGGGGGGTGAAGTTGGCACTGAATCGATCTGCCAGGATATTGGCAATATCCTTGGAATCAGTATATTTAATGCCATTCTGTTGTTGCTCAGAGCAGATCTGAGCGTTGTCATTTAGATTCTTGACATAATGCCTAGTGGTTGTCCTTGGAATCGTTGGCAATTTTATTTTCGTAACTAGCTTTGGAGGATTTTATGAGGGCTCTCAGCTTCTTACTGAAGCTGTTAAGGGAGTTTTTTTGCATCCTGGGATTTTCTTGTTTTCTGCAACAGTTTCTTCCTTCTCTTGTATAGTTTGTTTATGGCAGGGGACCACCAGATTCGTTTTCTTTTTTTTTGGAGGAGACCGTCTTGGTTCTGTTTGGAATGGCATCATTCATGCACGAGTGGATGTGCTCGTGCAGTGCCTTAATATAGGATTCAGCAGTCGAACTTTCAGTTCCCATCTGCATGGATGTCATGAAGTTTGTCACTTCTGACTTGAGTAGCATGAAGTTGGCTTTGGAGAAGTTTTTTATGGAGGTTTCCCTACTGGGGGGTGGGGGTGGGATGTGGACGTCAAGGATGATTAGCTTATGGTCAGACCTGACCAACAAGAGGGTGACCACTGGTGTGGAGCATCGATCTCCCATGTTGGTAATGACCAGGTCTAGGATATTTGAGCCCTTGGTGGGACTGTGGATTAGTTGGTCCAGGGAAATGTTATTTATGAATTCCAAGAACCATTGGGCAAAGGTATTGGTACCCGAGTAGTTTTTCCAATTAATGGCATGGTAGTTGAAATCACCCAGTATTAGGGTGTTTGGTTGTATCTTAATATTTTCTAGTATGTTTAGAAAGTGTTGGGAGGGTGGCCTAATGGTTAAAGTGTTTGCCTTACAAACACAAGGTGCAGGGTTTGAGTCTCACAAGGGATAATTGGCTAGGCTTAAAATGGCTCACAAGGGCAGTTAGCTTAGTACTAACCTATGAACCTATAAGGTATAGTGAGAATCTTGGGGCATGATGGGGGATCTGTAGCAAGCTACAATTTGGATTGCAGTCTTACCTAGTGTTAGTTGCGCCTGAAGAATTTCAGATGCATTGTGTTGGGCAACTAGCCTGGAGGTGTGAATATCCTTGGTGAAAATGTACACTCCTCCGCCTTTAGTGCTTCGGTCCTGGTTTGGTGGCCAAAAAGTGTGGTAAGAGTTGTAGCCTGGTATTGCAGGGGTGCTCTCTGGAACCTTGAACCAGTTCTCAGTTACTGCACAGATATCGATGTTCTCCATTTTTAGGAGTGCCTTGACAAAGTGCATTTTGAGGTTTAGACTTCTAGCATCGAGTAGCATTACCTTCAGATTTTGCATGCTTATATCTGTTACGGTGGTGGTTTTGTCCTTTGACCCTTGCCTAAAAAGGCACTATAAGGGTGGCAAGAGCATTAGCCAGTAATCTGAATCCCAGGGGTGACAGTTCCCAGACCATCTTTGGCAAAGCATCATGGTTTGTTGATCATGTCTTCCCAGGCAGGCAGATACTGGATCCCCTTTGAATGACACCAGAAACTTAGCCAATTGTTGAAGTCAATCATTTTGTCCTTATACTGTGGTATCATTCTGGGCGAAGGCAAGATGCTGCTTAGGGCTAGGGTCACACCTGCCTGGGCCACATGATCCAAGAACTCTTCTATGTCTCTTTTCATGTAGTCCAGGGAGGTACATCTCAAGTCATTCACTCCAACATGGACAATGACAGAGTCGTATTTGTACTTGTGGAGTGACTTGAGTGCATGCGTTATGTGGCAGATCCTGGCACCCAACAGGCAGCTGACAGTAATTTTCTCCTTGTTCAGCCTGGTGAGTGGGACATCAGTGTGCCTGACTATAGAGTCACCTATGACTAAAGTGTTGGGTATGGTGTCTTGCCTTAGGAGCTGTTGTTTGGTGACACACTGGTGTTTTGAGCTATGTGTCACTTTGGTTGTGATTGATGTTTGTTTGGGTTTCAGCTTCGGAGGTTCTTGTTGCTTGGGCAGGTTAATGTTAAGGGCCTCCACATAAGTGGGTTTAGTGTTACTTTGTGTGGATGTTGTTGGCATGAGTTATGAAGGGATATGTGTTGCTTGAGGTGTAGTGCAGGTGTTAACCTTATCCTCTTGACTGTCTAGCACAATCTTGGCTGGAGAGAGCTTTGCTTCCAGTTTGGCTATGTAGGTGCATCTTTCACAGGTTGTAGTGTTGGGTGGTGGGAGGAGAGGGTTGTCTGTGTACATGAAGCAATTGCTGCATTGCCCCAGTATGCCCAGATAAACCAGGTGGACAGGAGAAATCACCAGAAGCTGACCCTTGGACATGCCTGGTTCAGTATTTCTTTTGTAAAGTACAAGAGCTGTTTTCCCTTACCTTGTCAAGGTACTTTGAACTATAGGCTTAGTGCCTACAATTAATTTCTCCTTATTAACAAGGAGAATTTAGTGCTTATAACAGTTTAAGGCTTCCTAGTGCTTTCCAGCAGGTTTTAGAGCAAGTGCTAGTCTAAGGGATTCAGATTTTAGTGCTGCTACTGAGAAGCCAGCTAGTTCTAAGGGAAAGTTTGAAGAGCAGACTTTCTGGCACCGGGAATAGTTTAAAGTGCTAGACTAATAAGCTAATAAAAGTGCAGGAGAGCAGAGAACTAGCAGATCTACGGGAAAAATTGAAGAGCACCTCTCAGAAGCTTACAAATAATCCTGGATACAGCAAATCTGTATCTGGGCTACACTAGTTCAAGGAAAGGTAGGAAACAGTTTTTTTTTTTTTTTTTTTAGTAGAAAGTGAAGAGGCAGAAGATAATGAGATAATTCAATATGCAGAGGCTAAAAGGGGGGGCCCTTACCAAGTTCTCACTATTAACAGTAGAATGAGCTGATGTAATGTGACTGGGGGGGTGTCCAGTTTCAATCCTACACCAAAGGAGGGTAGCTCAAAGCCACCAAGACATAAGACCACCACAAGAATAGGGTGGTTAAGTGGGAAAACCAGTTGTACAGATTACAGAGATATTAAATCAAAAGTGGAGATGAAAAATGAGAATAAACTCTTATCTTTTCTGAATATCACAGCAGGCAGTAAGTCAGTCTCTCCAACAGCTTGAGTAACAAGTATAGCTGATTTAAGGCATAGAAAGCAAAAAAAAAAACGGACCTATTATCCAGACAATATAGTTGCAGGAATGCCCTGCCCAGATGAAACCAGTTCTGTTCACCTTCTCTCACTAAGTAAGCAGATAGGCCTCTAGACAAAGGATCTCACTACAAACTGAGGTCAACAATAACAGATATTAGCTCTATCTTGCAACAAAAAAGACAATAAAAAAACAGTTGTACAGATTACAGAGATATTAAATCAAACATGCAGATGAAAAATGAGAATAAACTCTTTTTTTTCTGAATATCACAGCAGGCAGTAAGTCAGTCTCTCCAACAGCTTGAGTAACACGTATATCTGATTTAAGGCACAGAAAGCAGAAAACAGTCCTATTATCCAGACAATACAGTTGCAGGAATGCTCTGCCCAGATGAAACCAGTTCTGTTCACTTTCTCTCACTAAGTAAACAGATATGCCTCTAGACAAAGGATCTCACTAGAAACTAAGGTCAACACTAACAGATATTAGCTCTATCTCACAACAAAAAGGGCAATAAAAAACAGTTGCACATATTACAGAGATATTAAATCAAAAGTGTAGATGAAAAATGAGAATAAACTCTTATCTTTTCTGAATATCACAGCAGGAAGTAAGTCAGTCTCTCCAACAGCTTGAGTAATAGGTATCACAGTTCTAAGAAAGGCTTAATACTGTAATCCCCATTCCCCCAAAGTGTATTCACACATATGCATCCTGCTGTAAACATAAAGGTTACATACCCGATGAAGCGCAATACTCCACTGTTGATATGTGCAGATATATAAGATTTTTGTCAATGTGTTTACTGAGTGAAGAAAGACTCTTACAGACTGGTTCCCCTAGGCAGCTGTTTGCCTTTTTTAACATGGTTCTCATTACCAGGTGATTGGCCAATCTGTGGTTCCGAAATGCTAATGGCAGCCAATACAGCTGATTTGCAGTATCATCAGCCAATGACATGTGACCACTGAACAAGATATAAGGCCTTCATATAGATTAGAAGCCCTTTCTAATATGTTGTGCTGGACATTACTGGGGTGAGGAGACTACGTCATCACAGAGGGTACATGTGTAGCAGCTACTTTTACATAGAGATGTGTGCTATAGGCTGCAGCTGCAGGCAATAGGCCTAGGCAGAGAGTGAGAACACTTTGGATGACAAAAAGCTGTAGGAGTAACTGTGGTGGATATGTCAGCCTTGTAGTAGAGGCAGAGTAAGAGTGAGGATAGCTATTCCACTCCAAATAAGGCATGCGTTTAAGGTACGTATGTTAGGTAATGGTATCACTAACAGAGTACTAGGCAACATGTTTGTTGTGTCCATGAGCAACATGGGGTATAAATATAAGAATATGTCCACCATTTGGGCAACTGTCAGCCCATGTGTTACAGTCTGGTACTCAGCTGGCCCTCCTTGTTACTAGCGGGTGCGTCATATGTGTATGTTTGTTGTGCAGCTGTGCTAATCTGTAATGTGATTATGAAAGGATTGTATGCTGCACTCTGATATTAGTGGGCCTCATTTGCGGTACCTGAGTTAAAATCCTCTGTGAATGCATATTAATGCATGACCTGACACTTTATGCACTTATAGTGTTGCTATACGGATATGTCAAGTGTGTTTCTATTTGCAGGTCTGTGACTTCCATCAGTGAAAAGCAGACATTTCATTTGAAATGCATTATGTGGATAAAGAGTGCATGACTTAGTCATTAATTGCTGGCTTCACAATGATGTAATTTAAATGCTACACACCACTAGATTTGAACCCAGGACTGTGTGTGGCAAAAGTTACTAACTACACAGCATTTAGCAAACTGAGCTACTGAGTCACTCTTACAGTAGATGTATTTGTCAAGATATAAGTGCACACATACAGGCTGTGACATACTTTTTTTACATCCATCATTATGTGAATGGCTTTATATGGATGTATTTCTCCACCAGAGTCCCAGTTGAACATGTATGTTGCCATTAATGTTTTAGCAGGTGTATTTCTAAATGTTACTGATAAATGTGCACATTTACCTGCTACTAGACACCTCACTTACATCCATTATTCCGTGTCTTGCTTTTTACTGGTGTAATCTAGCAGCAGACTCCAAGTTACACTTACATGTTTTCTTTTACTCTTCAGCAAGTTTGCATGACACTGCGCATGCTATCTGCCCATAAAGTGGGCTACATCACCCATATACCTTTTGTGCCTGGAGTGGCAAGAAAAGAGAGCATTATTTGACTGAAAGTGGCCTGGAAACAGTCTTGAACCATACTGTGTGTTGTGCAATACATTTTTCAAGCAATTACTTGTGCATTCTACAGTTATTACAGTTTTACAGTTGACTGCAGTGACATTAGAACAGACATGCACTGAATACAGCTCCACTGCAAGTATTTAGACACATTTTGTTATGAAAACACAATCCTGCTTTACACTTCATTTGTATTGATGCTAAGTATCTGTGAATTACACAAACAATATCTGCCCATAAAGTGGGCTACCTCACCCATATACTTTCTGTGGGAGGAAAAGAGAGCATTATGTGACTGCAAGTTGCGTGCACACAGCCTTGAACTGTTCTGTGGGCTGTGCAATACATTTTTCAAGCGACTACGTTTGCATTCCACAGTTATTGCAGTTTTACAGTTGACTACAGCAGCATTACAATAGACATGCGATGCATACAGCTCTACTGAAGTTATGTTATAACAGCACAATCTTGCTTTACATGTTATTCCTTACTGTTATTGGTGTTTGTTAGTTATTGCACTACAGTTTTTATTGTTTATCTTTTATTGTACTCCAGTTATCATAATATATGTGTACTTACCACGCTAATGGTGCATCCTGGCCAGGCACCCAGTGTGGGACTGCATGTTGTGAGCCGTCTCAGCTGCAGCTATTGGAAGAGAAGCACACCATTATGCATACCAGTTCTGCACAGTTTCGGCTTGTATTTTAGTAAAGTAGTGGCAGAAATACTTACGTATGCCTGGGGCATGCCCAGTCCTGGCTTCTTGTACCTAAGTATCCAAAGTTGCCCTCTTCCTATGCTTCAGGTCACCATAGTTGTGATGACACTGCTCACCAGTATGGGGGATACCAGTAACACTAGTAAGGTCCCCGACCAACCGATTCCAGGTCTCAGCCTTACATTCTGAGTCCTGGTAACCACCCTGCAAGAGCCTAGGTTTGTAATTGCATACCAGAAGGACAACAAACACCCTGGACTCCAACACACCCCATCTCTGCACCCAAAAGCGTGCACCCTCTCCAACACTGCCTGGCATATCAACAGTTAGACAAACTCCAACAAATGGTGCAGAATTCCCACCTATTGGCCTTAATATAGGATGTTTCCTGCCCTTACACATCATACAGCAACATTCAAAAAAAACCTGCATTGCTTAGCATCACGCAAACTCGCACAACTGTTTTTTAATGAAGCTTAGCAACAAGCAAACAGTAGTAGCCATTAACCATGTTTAAGCAGTTTTTAGCACTGTGCAGCTCTTGTAAATGTAACAATTTTGGTTTTAAATTAAACAAATAATTAAATTACATTAAAAATGGCATGAATGCTAGAGAGTCAAACCCAGGACCTACTAAGCTTTAAGCTATAACTCTGCTCATTTAGCTACTTGGATGGTATGTAAACTAGCATACTTTCACATACACTACTAAGCTACCTGTTAGTGTTGCTAAGCACTGTGATGCATAAATCGGCTTAAACATAACCAGACATAAATAATTAATTACATCTGGTTTATAATTTTAGATGTCTGCTAGGTATCAAACGTGTATGTGGAAGAATGGCATGGCTCTATTGCATTCCATGCCATGCTGCGCAAATGGACAAAAAATATGTAATAATTAATTACATCTGGTTTCTATTTTTAGATGTCTAGCAGGTGTCAACTTTATATATCTAAGCACAGCTTGGCACTGCTGAGCTCCATACCGAACCATGCAAACGGACATTAAAAAAATAAAAACAAAAAGTTAGAAAATTAAAACACAAAATATTAATTCACAGCACATTTCCACAGTAGCAGGGTACATTACAAGGAGTTTCACCCTGTACATAACATCTGTCCAGGAATTTCCTGGACAATCCACAACCACAGTATAGCCTCTATATTTCTGCCCACATGGATTCAATATCCCTGTTACTCTGCTCTCCCTTGGCAGTGCTCTATGATTAATATGCATGGCATGCTGCCAAGGAGAACCATGGCTGTGTACATGGGTACATTCCGTGTAGGCTCTACATGGAGCCTGCATGGATTTTATTGAATCCTGGGTTAGGTTAGTGTTTTATTTATATTCTACATATTTTGTTTTACTTTAATGCTGATTTTCATCATTGCATGTTCAGTATAACTGTAGGGTGGCTGAATACTTGTTTTTTTTTAAAGGGAGAAGAAGGAAACTTTTGTATATTATACTAATGTTTTGGTGGTAATATTGAGTAATAATCTTCTGTTCTGCAAAATGTGTTACATAATGTCTTGTTTTGTTAGTGAGTTGGTGAAGTAATTTCATCTATCAGTATTGAGTTATTCCTCATACTCATGCACATTATATAATAGTAGGCTCAGATGTTTCCTTTAGTCTTTTTAGACGTTAGTTTTAACCAACACCAGCTATTTTGAAGGTTTAATGGTGAGTAAAGAAAGATATGAGACTAATCTAGATGACTCAAACATGTACTACAAAATATTGATAATTTTAGAAGATGCAGAATAATTATTTATAGATTTCCAAATTCATATGTTTGATGCAATCAATAAGCTACATTAGCATTAGACTTTTTTCTTATAACAGGATGTCATTAAATATATGTAACTTTCTTGATAATTGGTTGGTGATAAAGCAAATAATCTGATCTGATAACTGATCTGATACTACAGTAATGAATTACTGATATGCATGGAGCAAGTTTTAAAAATAAGTATTATTGTAGCTGAATAAAAGTATCAAGGAGTTCTATAATAAAAATAATAACTGAAGGTTACATCTCAGTGCAGATCGGAATATAGTTGTTCTTTCCTTTCACTAAAGCTATTACTTTGCATATTTATATATAGATATATAAAACATTTGGAAATGATTCACTGCAACTGAGTTTAAATGATGACTATCTATTTTTTCCTATTCATGATATCTCACTTTTATTCACTTACACATTTATTTATTAACTTTATTTACCTCCCATATTCTATACTTATATATGCATGTCTTTGTAAGAAAAAGGAAGAGAAAGAAGGGGGAAGATGAAGGAGAGAGAAAGAAAGATAAGGGAGATACGTCGATAAGAAGGGAGAGAGTGAAATGATTCTCAACTGTATCACTATATAATTGTTCGCCATAGGTCTTATATAACTTTTACATACATATTTCAGGATATTAGGATCTCTATTACATAATTTTACAAAAGATAAGATATCCATTAAATATATACTGCAGAGCTCAAATGGATATTTTTTTTCTTCCTGTTTTGTAAGCTTATAGCTTAGTTAGGTAATGATGACTAGCTTAAAAGTTTTCTTATTCATCCTTTGGGTAAGGAATTTTGATAATGACATGTCTGTAATTAACATATGCTATTTACATTATTTCTATTATTATATTTTTCATCTTCTTCTTTTCAGCCTGAACTACTAATATTTATACTCCTCATTTACATGACGCTTTCTATTGCGTACTATATTATTTACATGACGCTTTCTATTGCGTACTATATTATTTACATGACGCTTTCTATTGCGTACTATATTATTTACATGACGCTTTCTATTGCGTACTATATTATTTACATGACACTTTCTATTGTACTATATTATTTACATGACGCTTTCTATTGCGTACTATATTATTTACATGACGCTTTCTATTGCGTACTATATTATTTACATGACGCATTCTATTGCGTACTATATTATTTTGCTTTCAAGAATAGAAAATAAATCAATTTCCCATATAATGGGCGTATCATTACTATCCTTAAATGTCAACGGCTTAAATAATCCGAGGAAAAGTTCAAACTTGATATAGTATTTTATAGGTGGGAACTTTAATTGTATATTTGAGGATTATGGTACTAGCAATAGGAGGAAACTAATGTTGACTTCCACTGTGAAAACACTAAAAAAATGGATATAATCTCTTAATGTAAATGACACGTTTGGTTTGAGGGATCCCTGTTTATTGCTCTTTTCTCATCAGGGTTATAAATATGGCACACAGACCAGAACTGATAAAATACTAGTTTCTCAAGACATAATTTCTAGGATATCAAATTTTAAAATCATTCCTTGTCCTGCTTCAGATCACGATGCCCTTATTCTAAAATTTCAATCTAATTTTAAAAGTTTATCCTTTTTGACTAGAATTCCTGCATATATAAGCAAATATAAAGAGTTCAAACCTTGGTTAATCTCTGAATTAAGCTTCTTCTTAGAATCCAACTATACTCTTTACATTAGCATAGTCATGATCCGGAAGTAATTGAAGGCTTACATTTCTTGTAAAACATTAACTTGGAACAAAAATAACATTAAGAAATGGGATTCAGAACTACAAAATATTCAATTGCAAGTTCAAGTGGCCAAATGTAAATCTATTAAAATAATAAATCTAATATAAAAGAAATAGAAACAGTAAATGAATAATATCTGGACATCTTAATTCATAAATCAGATCTAGCTCTAGAAAGATTAAAATGTCTTCTTATTCCTTATCACCCACACATATGCATAATTTATCAAAAAGAGTTAAAATGTCATCAAAAATGTATAATATTCTAGAAGTTAGACATGAGGAAAATAAGAAAAAAAACCACAGAAATTGGGACATTCTAGATGCTTTCAGATTCCACTATGCATCTCAAAATCAAGATTCCTGTTCTGATGCTGAAGCTTCAATGTTAAATCTTGATTCTCTTAATATTAAAAAAATACCATCACAATTAAAAGTTGATTTACATAAATCTCTTACAAATAAATTGCAATAAAATTAAAAAGATTAAATCTAACCAAGCTCTAGGTATAGCTGGAATAACAATAGAAATGTATAAACATTTTCCTCCCTCTATCATATATCTTCTCCATAAAACTTTAATAGAGGTTCAGTCTCAAGAAAAGATCCCACTTTCCTGGAAATATTCATTAATAGTTCCTATACTAAAAGAAAACAAAAATCCACAATTTTGGTCTTCCTATAGACCTGTCTCTGTTTTAAATAATGATTATCAGATGTTCATGTTGATTATTACTGATAGAATAAAAGCACCTATAGTCCAAATAATTAATTCTGATCAGACAGGTTTTATATATCAAGACAAACTCATGAAAATATTAAACATATACTAACTCTTATAGATTTTCTGAATAGAATAAATTAAAAAGCTTTATTAATTAGTCTTGATATTGAAAAGCCTTTGATACTGTGAATTGTAATTATTTGTTTAAAATTCTAGAACTATTTCATTTTCCTAAAAGTTTAATTTCAGTCTTAAAGAATGTTTATAAAGTTAATTTTGTGTGTGTTAAAATTGGTCCCTTTACTTCAGAATATATTCTTATGATTAAAGGTACTAAACAAGGTTGTCCAATTTCTCCAGTTCTATTTGCCTTAGCCATTGATGTTTTTGCTATTTTAATTTGAACAAATCCAAATATTACTGACAGAGATATTTTTAGTCATTATTCCTCTGAAATTGTTATTTGCAAATGATGTTTTTACTAACACTTCCAAATACTAGATGAATTATTGATGAACTGGAGTCCTTCAATAAAATATTCTAATCTACTTCTGGTTCCCACTTTAATCAAGCCAAATCTAAATTCATAGTATTAAATAATATAATTCAAATACAAAACAAATCATGCTATTGTTAATCAAAGCACCTCATTTGAATATCCAGGTATTACTTTACTGTCATCTACAGATGAAATAACTGTCAATTATGACAATATCACAAAAACAATAAGTACTCTTACTTCTAAATGGAACACACTTGTTATTTCCTTTGAAGATAGACTCCAGTAAATAAAAATGACTCTCTTATCTAAAATGTATATAATAGAAGCCATCTCTCTTCTTTCTGATAAACATCACATTAGTGTAATAAAGAAGTAACTATTAACATTCCTTTGGTTTCCTAATGAATCTAGAATAGCTTAATTCATCACATCAGACCATGGGATTTTGGAGGAATCAATTTCCCTGATACTGGCTCTTATATTAAAGCATATATTTTTTTAAATTATATCAAACTGCATAGATCCTCATTGTAATTCCAACTGGAAATCATTATATTTAACTCTTCTTAAAATAATAATGACATATTAAGTCATATCAATTAACTATTAAAGATAATTTCTTTTGGCATTGTCTTTGTAATTTCATACTATACAACATATCGTCTCCTGCAAATTCTAGTCATTTAAGTTTTATATACAACTTTTAAAAGCACAATTCTTTCTAATATAGACATTAAAATCTGGTTTGAATATTTAATTCCTTTTAGTATTACCAAACATTTTTTTAATAAAACACATAGTCACATATTTGCTATTTGGGAGTCTAAGAATTTTGTGTATTGGCATTGTTGTCTTGAAGAACTGAAAGCCAAAGATACTCAACAACTTATTATTGAATTTGATTTAAATCCTCCAGACTGGCTATTACAAAGTATGAAAGCACAAACACAGGAACTTTGTTTATCGCTTGCTCATTCACATTAATACATTTATTCTATGAAATTATATATTACAAACCAAAAATCAATAATTTAATTTTAAAACTTTACAAAATATTTATAAAATACAAAATAAATTTAAATGTTAAATTTTTTAATCATATTACATTAGGTGATTATTCCTATTTTACTTCTGAGAATAAATCTCAGTTATTATCCTCTGTAAAACATACTCCTTGGTCTCATTACTGACACATATTTACATGGACAGTTTTACATAGAGCAGTTTAACTCCAAATAAAATAGCTAAATTTAGTGGATGTAATAATACTGATACATATTTACATGGAAATTTTTACATAGGGCATTTTAACTCCAAATAAAATAGCTAAATTTAGTGGAAGTAATAATGCTGACACATATTTACATGGAAATTTTTACATAGAGCATTTTAACTCCAAATAACATAGCAAAATTTAGTGGAAGTAATAACACTAACACATATTTACATGGAAATATCTACATAGAGCATTTTAACTCCGAATAAAATAGCTAAAGTTAGTGGAAATAATAATATACAATGTTGGCGATGTTTACAAGAATGTAACTCTGATTGGAAACATTTTATTGTCCTTCCTTAAATTTATTTAGGTGTTATATAGATGATGTTTTGAAAGCTTTATTCTTGACTCCTTTTCATTATCCAAGTTTTTTATTTTGTTCAATGTGAATGATAGTTGCAACTTGAAAAATGACAAACGTTTTTTGTTGTGGACAATTCTTGCAGTAGCAAGGAAATATAAAAAAAAATCGAGAAGAACCACATCACCATTTTTAGAGACATTCTTGTTTTTTGAAAGAAACAGCCCATAAAGAGTCTAAATTTAAAAGGCAAAGAATTCATCCCAAACCATTTACCAATAATTCTTGGATGGAAGTGATATTTCTTATTGAATTTTACCAACAGAATCTTGCTTCTCATCTTTAAATAAGTTAACTAATGGAAGGAGTGGAAATGAGGGGAAAAAAAGATGTAAAAGATAGAAAAGAAGATTATTTCTTGGAATGTTATCAATTTTATTTGCTGTATTCACACCTCTGTATATATTGTATATAGTTTAAATTGTTTGTCATTTACAATTGAATTTTTTTTCATTATTATTATATCAGTATTATAATTGAATATTTATCACTTGCTCTGGGAAAAAAAGAAAGAAAAAGAACAATAAAATCTCTGTGTAAAAAGTAAATAAAATTAATACGGATATAGCAAGTTTGTTTCAAAGTGCAAATGTGCAAGTAGTGTGCCATACAGAAAATATTGCAAGGAGAGAATCAATATAACCATTCCTTTACCACAAGTTCTACGGCAATAGATGCTTACTGACATGGGTGAGTTTTAGGGCAGGAGTTATTCACAGTAGTGGACAATTACTTTCAAGACATAGAGTTACTGCATGTTTCAAAAAGAAATAGCCAACAAATAATTGCAAGATTTAAAGCCATGTTTACTTGATATGGATTACCAGTCGAAGTGGTGACCAGCAATGGTACGCAGTTTTTGTCAACTAAATTCTAGCAATTCACTGAAGACTATGGTGCCATTCACATTTGTGAAGTCCTCACTATCCACAATTTAACGGAAATGTTATGAGAGCAGTTCAAATTGCTCTAAAGGTCCTTTAACAACTAGATTCTTATTTCCCACTGTGATACTTCACATAGTGCCACATGAGTAAGCCTACAAAATTAATGCTTCTCTTAAAAACATCTCAGGAGTAATCCTTGCACAGCTAGTGTTCTCCACACATTACTACAGGAGTAAGCCCTGCATAGCTAATGCTACTCCACATAGTGTCATAGGGGTAAGCCTCACACAGCTAACCCTACTCAACACAGTGCCCCAGGAATAAAACACCCACAGCTAATGCTACTCTATATAGTGCTACAGGAATAAGCCCTGCACAGACAATGCCACTGCACACAGTACCACAGGAGTAAGCCCTGCACATCTAATGCTTGTCCACACAGTACTACAGAAGTAAGTCCTCCCCAGCTATTGCTACTCCACACAGTACCAAAGGAGTAAGTACTGAACAGCTAATGCTACATCACATAGTGCCATTGGAGTAAGTACTGAACAGCTAATGCTACTCCACATAGTGCCAATGGAGTAACCCCTGTACAGCTAATGCTACTGCACACAGTACCACAAAGGTAAGTATTTACAGCTAATTCTATTCCACACAGTGCCACATGAGTACAGAAGTAAGCCCTACATGGCTAGTGCTTCTCCATACAGTATTACAGGAGTAAGCCCTACACAGCTAATGTTACTTCACATAGTGTCACAGCAGTTAGTCCTTACCAGCTAATGCTGCACACAGTGCCACTGAATTAAACCATGCACAGCTAATGTTACTCCACATAGTGCCACAGGGTTAAGCCCTGAACAGCTAATGCTATTCCACATAGTGCCACAGGAGTAAGGCATGCACAGCTAATGTTACTTTACACAGTGCCACAGGAATACAGGAGTAAGCTCTTCCCAGCTGATGCTACTCTACACCATGCTCCAGCAGTAAGGCCTCCTCAACTAATGCTGATCCACACTGTGTCACAGGAATATGCCCTGCACAGCTAGTGAAACTCCTCATAGTACCTCAGCAGTAAGACATATGTAACTAATGCTACTCCATACAGTACTATAGGGGTAATTCCTGCACAGCTAGTGCGACTCCATACAGTATTACAGCAGTAAGTTTGACACAGCTAATGCTACTAAACACCCTACTACAGGAGTAAGCCCTGCACAGCTAATGCTATCCCATACAGTAATATAGGAGTAAGTCCTGCAGAGCTAATGTTACTCCACACAGTATCACAGGAGGAAGTCCTCCACAGCTAATACTGCTCCACAAAGCACCATGCCAATAAGCCTTGTACAACTAATGCTATGCCACACAGTACTACAAAAGTAAGTCCTGCACATCTAATGCTATTCCACACAGTGCACAGGAGTAAGTCATGCACAGCAAATGCTACTCCAGACTATGGCATGGGGGTAAACCCTGCACAGCTAATTCTACTCCACATAGTACACAGGAGTATGTCATATATAGCTAATGCTACTCCACATAACATCACCAGAGTAAGTCCTGCACAACCAGTGCTACTCCACACAGTGTCAGAGGAGTAAGCCTGAACAATTAATGATACTCCACACAGTGACTCAGGAGTACAAGAGTAAGCCCTGCACAGCTAATGCTACTCTACATAGTGTCACGGCAGTAAGCCTTTCTCAACTAATGCTAATCTACACAGTGCCACAGGGGTATGCCTTGCACAGATAATGCTACTCCCCATAGTACTACAGGAGTAGCCACTTCACAACTAATACTGGTCCACACTGTGTCACAGGAATAAGCTCTTCCCAGCTAATGCTACTCCATATAGCACCACAGGAGTCAGGTCTGCACAGTTAATTTTAATTCACACAGTGCCACAGGAGTTCAGGAGTAATCCCTTCCCAGCTAATGCTACTCCACACAGTGCCACAGCACTAAAGCCTTCCCAGCTAATGCTCCTCCAACCTGTGTCACAGGAATAAGTCCTGCACAACAAATGCTACTCCACACAGTGCCACAGCACTAACACCTTCCCACCAAATGCTATTCCAGACTGTGTCACAGGAATAAGTCCTGCACAGTGAATGCTAATCCACACAGTGCCATGGGAGTAAGTCTTGCACAGCTAATGCTACTCCACACAGTACAACAGGAGTACAGGAGCAATCCCTTCCCAACTAATGCTACTCCATACAGTGCTACAGCAGCAATCTCTTCTCAGCTAATGCTACTCTAACAGTGCCACAGCACTAAGGCCTTCCCAGCTAATGCTCCTCCAGCCTGTGTCACAGGAATAAAAGCCCTGCACAACAAATGCTACTCTACACAGTGCCACAGCACTAAGGCCTTCCCAGCTAAAGCTATTCCAGACTGTGTCACAGGAATAAGTCCTGCACAGTGAATGCTACTCCACACAGTGTCATGGGAGTAAGTCCTGCACATGTAACGCTAATCCACGCTCTACCACAGGAGTAATCCCTGCTCAACTATTGCTACTGCAGAGAGTACTATAGGAGTTAGCTCTGTACAGCCAATGCCTGGAAGACAAATAAGGACTAACAGGCTAATGCTGGAATCCAAAACTGAACCAAAGACTTTTTCATGAGTCTGTCTTACAAAATAGCCAGTGGAAAAACTGTTATAATCGATTTTATGATAGATTATATTCAATCCAACCATGACCTGCCCTTCAACCAGGCTAATTTGTGTCTTTAAATTTGATGGGGGTTGAAAACCTAAGGCAGCTAGTGTTTCAGTGCAAACCAATGATGGATCAAGTTCTGTATGATGCAAATGGAAGATGGAATATGGCAGCCTAGTTATATGTATCAGGAAATGCATGTGTTTTGTCCCTGAAGAGCCACAAGAACAACATGAAGCTCCCAGATGTTTAAGCCTTGAATGATGAGTTCCTTAGTCATTCAAAGTGCTGCTCTTTCTTCAAGGTCACACCCCAACCTGCTATCTGAGAAAAGGGTGGATGTCCCAAATCCAAAATTTCTACCGACAGTCTGTGTACTGTTGAGTAGAGTGTGACTGCACAAATAGGCACTGAATAAAATTCTAATAACTTTAATTGCTTGTCTAAACATGTTCATTTGACAGGTTCCAGTCCCTTATCCACAACTTAAAGTGGTCATGAAATTCATGTGACAATAAAATACCAAGAATGCAAATGAATATCATGGGCAAATAACAGACTGATTTCTTTTTCCTCATAAACAAAAATGTCATTGCATTGCTACTAAACAGTAATATATATCTCCTTTGCTGCCATTGCACCAGTAATTGCTTATCTAGCATATGTAGACAATTTGGAGCATTTTTAACTTTAAAGGTCTGGTATCCCATAATGCTTAGAGTCTGATTTGCATGTTGGTATAATGTTTGGCATAGAAAACAGTCAGGGAATAACATATCACTTTAGAGGACTTTGGGACATCATACAGGCCTTATTTAGCATGTGTCACTCTCACATAGAATGTAAAGGAATGTGTATATTTCCCATGCCTGTGGCGATAAAGGTATACATAAGTCTTTCTATTCTAGAAACACCGAAAAGTCAACTGAGGGTACAACACTTGAAAATAGCAACTCCAAAGACCCACAGTAAAAACCACGATCCACACTAAGTAAAAACAAGAACCGATTGTTCTTTATTGCAAAAACTCCTGTACAGACAATGGTTAAGCGCTTTCATGTAGTAGTACACTTCATCAGAACAAAGTACAGAACTAAGAAACCATTTTTAACATAAAAAAAAGCCAAAATTAATTGATAAATGCAACGCCCTTTCATTTTAAAAAGACAGTACACAAAATTAATAGTACAATTCACTAAAAATAAACTACCCTTATCTAAATCAACTATTCAGTAAATATAGTATAAACTTGATAAAAACAACAATTTTAAACTTAATAAGTGCAATATAAAAAAATATATACCTTGTCAGAATAATTCTAAACAGTTAGACAGTAATACAAAGTGCCTGTGCAAAAGAAACACAATCCAAAACTACTGTAGGAATCAGTAATCTATTCTAGCTATAGGGACCTTTCAAAGACTAAATAGTTGTACACTGGATATTTCACACCCCCCTCACCTCTACACAACTGAACCAAAGTGCCCCAGCGTAATGCTTCTACGTGTTGAGGAGCAGATATCATTTCCAAGCCCATTAATGGAGAGATAGCTACTACAGAACATGCCTTCAGTAACACTGTCCACGTTCTTGAGGTACTGGGAAGCACAGATAGCGCACATGTAATAAAGGCCCTATGAGTGAACTGCCAGACAGTGAGAGATGCAAATGGGTTGACAACCAATGATGTGTCCACACAGCACTCACTTTGTTTTAATGATTCACATCTCAAGTACATCGCCGCTTCCTGTAAGGGACATATCACGGGCCTACCTACTTGGTAAGCATAGGTACTATGGTTGATGCAGCCACACATATGACTATATTTATAGAGTGTCCAAGTGTATTAACCCCCACACTTCATAGTGGTACCCTGCTACCAGTAAACCTAGATACCTGCAAGAGGCCTGATTTATTACACCCATATGAAACCCACTGAATAACGGTTACCTATTACAATTGCGAAACCGCAGTTGCAAGAATACGGAAATGTTGACACATATTGAGTGAACCGTGAAAACACCAAATGTCCTGAAGCACGAAATTCGAAATGTCGAATTGTCATAGTTGTCCCTTCTCTGGTATAGCTTCTTAAGGTAGGTGTACAATAGTTATGGACCTTAGGGTTAGGGTGCGGGTTAAGGTAAGTGCATACATAGTAATATATGTAAGCTTTAGTTTTGGGTTAGAAGTAGGGTTTTGTTAAGTGTATGTATGTATGTGGATTATTCATTTTGTTTGGGTAGGTAGTATGTAGCGGGCGGTGGGGTTATCCAACTATGCCAATTTGACATTTTGAATTTCGCGGTTCAGGACGTTCAGTGTTTTCGTGGGTCACTCAATATGTGTAGATGTTTCCGTATTCGCATATGTGAGGTTGTGCAGTTATAATATAGAGCCCTGAATAACACCATGCATGCATAATCCTGCAACATCATAGACTGTACTCGGTCTGCAAAATTCCACTTCTACTGTTTCAACATAACTATGGGAACTCTAGTATAACCCTGCCCCATCTTGAGGGATGTTCTTAGCATACTGCATTATTCAAAATATACTCTTAACCTGCAGACATTGTAAATAGTAACAAAGGCTGTTGGAAAGTAGGAACATCCAGCTAAAAATCTAAACATCCTCTTAGCATAAGATTTGAAAACCAAACAGCACATAATTCTTCCTGCTACCAGTAAGACTATGGGATACTACTCAGAATTATATGTTTAAAAAACAGAGTAACAAAATGTTGACAAAAAGCAAGCACATAAAATCTGTAGATTTTAATGAACTGTATTGCAAAATTCTACCTCACAAGGTCATTTGTTTTTGCTTCAGAAAAATGGAGATGTAAGATGTGTGTCCTATTTCTTTAAATTATTTGGCCAAGAGTATGTTGGCCATGTAGAATGATTACTTTTGTGTACTCAACAGCTTCAAAAACACATACGATGAGGTGGATTCAGAAAATTGTGTGAATGACTAAATTAAGCCTGAAAATAGGGGCATATATCCAAAAATAGGGACTTCTTGTATAGAGTTAAATGAGGCCTGAAAACAGGAACATTCCTCCAAAATAAGCACATTTGAGAAGACCAGGATACTTGGAAAGTTAGGCCATACACTCATAGTCATCACTGCTGATTAGGGGACATGTTGAGAAGTGCCCTAGCATACAGGGGAGGAATGCACATGTGTAGGTATAGGTTTGCTGAGGTCACTATGAAGATTAATCAGGCCATACCCTCATTATATTTATCAAATGCAGTAAGAGGAAAGATTATTGACCTTAGATTCTAAAATGTTGTAGGGCATAGCAGACAGAGCCATAGCTAAGTCAATTTGGTGCCACAGTCCACAGGTTGGCACCCCCTCAACCCCCAAAGATTTGTTGAGTCGAGGAAAAATCCTTCTGTTATAATCCTTAATACAGCTACAAACACACATTCATAATATAAACAACTTAATGTATTCATTTAAGCAGCCAACTATCACACTGATCTTTAAATGAATCCTGTTACTGCACTCACAAGAGACTGGTACCTCTGCTGAGGTATCAGTCATTCCCCCTAATCGCTTGTGCCAGGGTAAATAGCTCTTTCATCCTGTCTTATTTATGATACTGATAGCAAAATTCTGCCGATATAATTCACTGGTTGCAACAAACACTATTTTAGCAGCCTATAAGATGGTTTTACATGTGGATATCATCAGACGATTGTACCAAAATCAGACTATATATGCTTTGTGCTCAGAATTGGCAGACCTCATACTGTCAGACAAATAAAACATGGAGGTGACTGTAGCTCAGACTATTGGCTTTTTATTTGAAAGTTTAGAACTAAATTACAGAAAAGAAGAAAAGCATCCGGGCCAGCTAGATACAAGCTCAACAATACTCCAAGAGGATACAAAATAGACCTCAAGAACACATTTAAGGAATTAGACCAGGTGGATAGAACATGTGAAGAACCATGGAGAGAAGTTTGTTCCATTGTCAACATGTTGGCAATGAAAAAGTTCCAAATGGAAGGAAGATTAAGAAGGCAAATGGCTTTCTGTCGAGGCTTTAGAAGTGGCTATGGAAAAGAGAACAAAAGCTAATGTACATACAGAAAAAAATATGTCAAACTGAATGCAAAGCTTCATAGAGCATCAAGGAGAGATAATTAGGTATATTTAAAGTGAACATTGAGAGAGTTCATCAGGCATAGGTTCATAGGTAGGTACTAGGCTATTAGCCCTAGGGCCTATATAAGCCTAGCCAAAAAGGTACCCTGGCTTTTGCCACCCAAGAAAATTATTTTCCTGTGCCCCTGTCAAGCAGAGCCACAGAAGTGATCCCCGGGGTGAATTTCCTATTTCCCATCTAATCACCAAGACTTTTCTTGAAGAGTGCTAATGAGGAGCTGTTTGACATAGATAGGTAGTTTGTTCCAGAGTATGGGAAGACTCTGGGACAGGAATCTATCCCTCCAGCATGTTCTGTTTATTGTGGTGACAAGGTTTAGGTCCCTAGAGCATGTAGCTTGGAGGTATTGAGATTTCTTTAAGTGGAGCATGTCCAACAGCTCTGGGTTTGACATAGCTTTGTATGTTAGGCAGAGATCGCCTCTGAGTAGGTGATATGCGATGGAGTAAAGCTGGAGTTTTTTGAGATGGTCTGCGTACGGCATCTGTTTGAGGCCAGTATTCCTCTTTGTGAGGTATTTCTGTGGCCTATCCAGTTGTTGTAGATGTCTTCTGAGGTACATACCAAAAGGGGTATTGTACTCTATAATGGGTCTAATGAGTGATGAGCAGAGGGGAACAGTGACCTCTTTTTTTATGGATGAGAAAACTTCTGTGGTGAGATGAGCCACGTAGAAGGATTTCCTGACCATTGTGGTGATGTGATTATCAAAGGAGATAAATTCATATTTAAACAAACAATGCAAGAGATAATCAGGCATATTTAAATAAAAAATCCAAAGAACTGGAACAATATAATAGAACAGAAAATGCAAAAAGTATCTTCAAGAAGACTGGTGATATTAAGTGAAACCTCTAAGCAAAAAAGGCATGATAAAAGACAAAAATGGCTGGAAACTAGCAGAAGCAGAAGATGTTAAGAACAGGTAGCAGGAATGCTTATTTGTTTATTTAAGGCATTTGTTTACCAGGAAAGTCCAGCTGGGCACAGGGGACCATTTTCAGCAGAGGCCCGGAAAGAAAAGCCCCAAGGTATCATATTTAATGCAATAAATATTTACTGTAACAAATTTTATAATGCAGTTTCAGTGAATGCATAGCATAATAGTATAATAAAACTATATGTGAAACATATTCACAAACATTAAATTTACAAGTACTGAGACTTTACAGCTAGAAGAATGGTGTATAAGATAGGTTGGAGTAATTAACGAAATGCAGTACAGTGAGGCATTAGAGGACCTAAGTAATTGTGAGTGTTAACAGAGAAGTGGTGCTGGAGTAGTAATTTGGTTGTGCTAATCAGAAGTAGGTAAAGCAGTTTAAGAAGCACAAGAAAATGAGGTATTAGAAGGGGGTAAGCAGATTAAGTGATTTAGTGCTTTAAAGGGAGGTATAAGAAAGGTGATGAAAGGTGTTAGAGTACTATGCCCCAGGTAAGGAAAGCCAGGAGGCAGACAGGAAGTCTTTTAGTAATGGTTTGCAAAGAGGAAGGTGTGTGATAGGCCTGACTGATATAGAAATGTTATTCCACGTTCTAACTTCACTATTGGAATAGAGACTAACTCCATCAGGACTTTGTAGATGGTAAGCAGTTGTTTATTATTTGACTGAAGGGGATGATTTCAAAGATAGTACTGGCAGATAGCATAGGGATGATTTCATGCCTTAAAGTGAGCTGAGTATAAGAAAGGTGGTGAGGAAGCTCAAGCCAGTTAAGATTTTTTAATGGTAAACCTTGTTGGGTCCAGTAAGGTTTGCTGTAAGCAAATCTGGTGACTATTACAGCACTGTTGAAGTTTTGAACTAAGTGAAGCTTCTAAAAGCTGGTCATGCTAGGGGTGCCACATATGAAAGAGGGTAAGGGTTATGTGTTAGCTAGAGTTACCTTGACAGAGTCCATAAAGGAATTTATTTACTCTGTGTAGGGTGCCTAGTTTTTGATGGGCTTCCTGACGCTGTTGTGGATTTAAGATTGTCATTGATTGTCATGCCAAGTAATTTTTATGCAGGGTAACATCAATCATGGTATTATTTAAGGAAGAAACTTTAAAGTTATAGAAACTTGTTAACATTTAAAGAAATTTTAAATATACAGAATTATACAAAAAGGATCCAAACATCACATATACAAAGCCTTGCTATTAACAAGCCTGAATGAAGTGATGGAATTCCAGCTGAATTATTTAAAATCATGCAAAATGATGCTGTTTCAGTGCTGTTTCTTACTTGCCAGTAAATTTCGGAAAACAGAATAATAGCTATTGGACTGGAAATGGAAAAGGTGAATTTACATTCCAATCCCAAAAAGAGCAATACTAAAGAATGTACACAATATCGAACAGCTGCATTTGTTTCACTCACTCAGTAGCAAGTTAACGTTTGAGGTCCTGCAAGCTAGACATGGATCAAAAGGTGACAGAGGCAGAAACTGGTTTTAGGAGGGGCACAAGCAGCAGGCATCAAATGGCCAATATATGTTAGATAACTGAGAAAGGAAGGGAGTTCAAGAAAAATACTGACATCTGCTTTATAGATTAGTCTAAATCCTTTGACTGTATGGGCCATTACAAACACTAGCAAGTTCTTAGAGAAATGGGTATACTGGGTCCCCTTATTAGCCTCCTGAGGAATTTATAAGACTCAGATTGTAAAAGGAATGTGACAAGGCTGCATATTGTCACCCTGCTTACTTAATTTATGCCCTGAATATATCAAGGTTCATACTGGGTTAGATCACTCAGATGTGTCACCCTGCTTACTTAATTTATGCCCTGAATATATCAAGGTTCATACTGGGTTAGATCACTCAGATGTGTCACCCTGCTTACTTAATTTATGCCCTGAATATATCAAGGTTCATACTGGGTTAGATCACTCAGATGTGTCACCCTGCTTACTTAATTTATGCCCTGAATATATCAAGGTTCATACTGGGTTAGATCACTCAGATGTGTCACCCTGCTTACTTAATTTATGCCCTGAATATATCAAGGTTCATACTGGGTTAGATCACTCAGATGTGTCACCCTGCTTACTTAATTTATGCCCTGAATATATCAAGGTTCATACTGGGTTAGATCACTCAGATGTGTCACCCTGCTTACTTAATTTATGCCCTGAATATATCAAGGTTCATACTGGGTTAGATCACTCAGATGTGTCACCCTGCTTACTTAATTTATGCCCTGAATATATCAAGGTTCATACTGGGTTAGATCACTCAGATGTGTCACCCTGCTTACTTAATTTATGCCCTGAATATATCAAGGTTCATACTGGGTTAGATCACTCAGATGTGTCACCCTGCTTACTTAATTTATGCCCTGAATATATCAAGGTTCATACTGGGTTAGATCACTCAGATGTGTCACCCTGCTTACTTAATTTATGCCCTGAATATATCAAGGTTCATACTGGGTTAGATCACTCAGATGTGTCACCCTGCTTACTTAATTTATGCCCTGAATATATCAAGGTTCATACTGGGTTAGATCACTCAGACGCTGGAATCAAACTCAGAAGCAGAAGTACAAAGTGGTGAAGGCACAGATGCCCCAGGTGCAAGGTCATAGGGGGCTCCATCGGTGGATGCTGATGGTGTGCAAATGTAGTACTGCCATTCAGAATGAATGTCAATACTGTATGTGCAGTAACGGATATGTCACTGAATTGCTTTGTGTGAGTTACTTTGACTGTAGCAAGCTATTCCTTAGATTTGTAACAAGAGGTTTGCTACAGTTTCAGAGCAGAAGAGCTTTTTGTTTTTTGTCTTCAACTCTAAGACGATGTACTTTATCTCTCAGCTTAGAGTTGAGGAGACTGCCAGATTGGAGAACTGCACAGAACACCAGATAATCTACCTACAATTCTGAAAATGCCATCTTGGTTCTGTATGTTAGTGGTCCCATTTTTTCTACATCTATAGTGGGGTTATTTTAATAATTTACCTCATTAGCTATTATGGCTGGAACTTTCAATTACTGCCTGGAAGATTGTTTCACAGAGTAATGTTGAAGGCTACCAGGCTTATGTGTGAGACAATAGTGATGCCTGAAGTATGATCACTAAATTGTGATTTCATGTGGTTGCTGTTAAAAGGGGGCTTGGTGATATCTCTGAGAATTCTCTTTAACATGAGACACAGCTGTCTTCTATTTATTATATGTAAGGAGCTTGGTGTGGGGGCCCAGCTTCCACATCAGGGAGGGGTAGGGTCAAACCCCCCTGTGAAAGCACTCAAATGCTGTTTTAACACATCTGAAATTTGGAAGATTGTATATTATTTCACAAGCACATGTAACTGCTCTTCTGGCCACGAGTCACATGTTGATGATATTTCTGTCATGGAGATGATTTAAAGCTCACTGTCTGGGAGAAAATTGCAGGTTGGCTGCACAATATTTCCCTAGATGAGGTCACTTAAGGTGTTATAATGGACCTTACAAAAGTGTGGCTATACAATGAGATGCTCAAAGAAGTAGACAAGTGGAAATCCTCCTATGTTCATTACTGTATTATGATTTTCCCACAAGATTCCCAGGGAACTGCCACATTGATAACAGGACACTAAAAGTTGACCTAGTTGTTCAGGATTTGGGAACTTATGTGGACAGTGACCTAACTTTTGACCATGCATCTATATTGTTGTAAGGAAGTCATTCTTTATTGCACAGCTTATAAACAAACTGATTGTGTCTAGAACTAGGGATATCATTGTCTGCCTTTACTCAGCCCACATTTGGCCAGTTATTGAATATAATGCCCCCTTTGGCAAGTATCTATCCAGATACATGCCCACAGCGATATCATACTAAAAGGATACAAGGCCTAAATAAATTGTCCTACGTGGACTGAGTCAAAGTCCTGTCACTATACTCAGTATCCTATTGACTGCTAGGCAGTGCATACAAGGAATCCTCTGATCCAATACTGATGGATTTACTTCACATCAGCAACTCAAATGGCATCAGAAATACTCATTGTAGGGATCTAAACATCTTCTGCAACATCAGTAGAATGGTTTGGAGGGGCAGGTATATTTCACAGAGGATAACACTGCCATGGAACAGATGCCTCATCCACATAAAACAAAGTTCATCCCTGTCCATTTTCAAATGCAACTTAGATCTATGGATGTGAAACAGAAAATTTACCACAAGACTGCCCCCTTTACTACTAATGGAGAGATGTACCTCCTAAATGCTTTATCCCATGCATGGGTCCCCTTAACTTATCTATGCTATGATTACAGTTATTCTCATCAGGGGTAATGTATAATTATTGACCATGTGATGGATAAGAACAATCTATTACTAAATGGGGGGGGGTTAGTTTGAGCACAAAAAAGAAACTGGACAGGCTTAAAATGGCCCCCAGGGGTGGAGAGCATAGTACTTACCTATGAACCTGTAAGATATGAAAAAAAGACATATACACAGGTGTTATGTTCTTTACTGAATAGTCATGCAAACTCTAAAGGCTGTGGTTGTAAACTGAGTCAAACCACAAGTATTTCCATGTTTTTCAAAATTTTGGTGAACTGACTGCAAAACACAAGTAGTTTTAAGGTTCCTAACTTCCCTCAGTCACTATAAAATCCATTTGTTGCTTCTGTAGCAGGTTTTGGCTCTTTCTTTCCCTATTATTTGCCTACTTGCTAACACACACACACACACACACACACACACACACACACACACACACACACACACACACACACACACACGAGCAAAGACAAAAACACATGTTTAAAATTATTATTTTGCTGTTGTGGCATAGAGGAAAGAAACTCCTGACAACTATTATTAATTTATTATTTAGCATTTGTTTGTCAGGAAAGTCTGACTGGGGAGAAAACTCCCTTTTAAGTGGAAGCCTGGGGAGAAAAAAATCTGCAGAGACTACAGATATAACATGAATCCATAATGAAAGATGTTTGCACAATTAAAATGGTGGCACATACACTCAAATAGAATCAAGGTGTTGAATATCTATATATAATAAACATAAGAAAAATAATCATACAATAATTATAGTGACAGAGAAATGTCAGGAACTGTTCAGGTGGAGAGAGAGAGAGAGATTAGAAAACAAAGGAATTTATTAGTAGGTTATTTTACATGTAGTTAGAAAGGTTTGAGATCATACAGTAGCATACTATAGTATAGTATTGCATAAGTGTAAGTATAGCATAGTATACTATAGTATAGTATGAGTATAGTATAGCATAAGTATAAGTGTAGCATAGTATACTATAGTAGAGTAATAAGTATAGTATAGCATAAGTATAAGTGTAGCATAGTATACTATAGTAGAGTATAAGTAGAGTATAGCATAAGTGTAAGTATAGCACAGTATACTATAGTATAGTATGAGTATAGTATAGCATAAGTATAGGTATAGCATAGTATACTATAGTATAGTATGAGTATAGTATAGCATAAGTATAGGTACAGCATAGTATACTATAGTATAGTATGAGTATAGTACAGTATAAGTATAGTATAGCATAAGTGTAAGTATAGCATAGTATACTATAGTAGAGTATAAGTATAGTATAGCATAAGTGTAAGTATAGCATAGTATACTATAGTATAGTATGAGTATAGTATAGCATAAGTGTAAGTATAGCACAGTATACTATAGTATAGTATGAGAATAGTATAGCATAAGTATAGGTATAGCATAGTATACTATAGTATAGTATAAGTATAGTATAATACAAGAGAGAGGAAGTGGAGATTTAGTAGTGATTACATATTGTACTTAAATGGAAAAGTGGTTGTGGAATAAACAGTATTTGTGTTTATTTTCTTCTAGTGCAACAGATGAATGGATGAGATGCTGAATGCCAAAGAGAGAAGGAAGAAATTAAGGCTGAAAAAAAGTGGAAGATGAATGGCAGGGTAATGAAAAGGTTTTTAGTTTAGGCAAGAATATAATGATAGAAATAATGAGGGGTGGGGATGGTGAGGGACAAAATTTGTTAAATTAATGAGCAAAAATAGGTTTATACAGAGATATTGGAGATGGAGTTTAGATATTTACAATAGTAATCCTATTTGTTAACCAGGTAGACCTACTGGACACATACACCCTTTCAGGGGTTACCCAGGCTCCTTTTCAGGGGTTACTCAAGAGCAGTGGCTGGTTAAGTCACTTGCCTAAGGCCACCTAATAGACAAATGAAGGTTAGATCAATCAAACCTTGTACCCCAAAAACTGCAGTGCAAATTCTAAATTTCTGTGCAAGCTGCAAGTCATTTTACAGGTAGTTCAGTAGAGTCATATGAGATGAAAATATTTACAGCAGTTTAGGTAACAAGTGCCAGTCAGAAATTATATTTATGCTGTCAAAGGTTACACATGGGGTTATCCATGTTGTTACTCAGAGATTACCCAGGAGTTACCCAGGGGTGGACCAAGAGCAAAACCAACAGTCTTAAAGGCATTTGTTAATATCAGCTTTGAAAGTGAAGAGGTTATTAATTAACCTCAGTGAGCATGGGATTGAGTTCCCTATTTTAGTGACACAAGTTGAGAATAGGGCATCTGCTGCTGAGCTAGTGGACTTGTGAACATTAACAAGAAGTTTGTCCTGTGAATGTAATTGCTTTGATTGTACATAATGCTGAATGATTCCTGTCAGGGTTTCACATTTTTTTGTACTTATCATGGGACACCATAATTGACAGTAAGTGAAGTAGTGAGATATTTTAAGCCAGTTTAGTTGTTTTAGGGCAACACAGTGGTGCGAATTATGAGTTAGGCGTATTGTAAACCATACCACTTTATTGTAGTATTCTTTTATTTAGATGCAAGTGTAAGGTTGCCACCCATCTCTTTGTCAGCAGGACACTCACAGGTTGAGCTGCCTCATCCCATTGCCCACTGTGCAAAGTAATGGGACTTGAAAAGTCCCACTTTTCAATCGCACTGAATTGCCATGGAAAAGCTGCAATTACTTCTGGCTTTTCCACGACAATTCAGTTATGTCACCAACCTGGACCTGCAGGCAAAGCTGCTGCCAGTTAGGTCCCAGAGCTTTAATTCGTGCAGCAATTGGCTGCAATTCATGAAAGGGTGGGGATTGGGGCAGGAAGAGCCCTGCAAAGACTGCGGCTGTAGGAGTGCTTTGTTTTAAGCGCTACTACAGACGTTAAAAAAATGACCAAGATTTTTTTGTTTCTAATGAGTCAGCCAGCCATCGATTCATCTAACCAGCCAGCCATCCATTCATCCAATCAACTAGCCAGCCAGCTATCCATTCATCCAGCCAGCCATCCATTCATCCAGCCAGCCAGCCATTCATCCAGCCAGCCATCCATTCATCCAGCCAGTCATTCATCCAACCAGCCATCCATCCATTCAAGCAGCCAGCCATCCATTCATTCAGCCAACCATCCATTCATGCAGCCAGCCAGCCATTCATTCATTCATGCAGCCAGCCATCCATTCATGCAGCCAGCCAGCCATCCAGCCAGGCATCCATTTATTCAGCCATCCATCCATCCATCCATCCTTCCATCCATCCATCCATCCATCCATCCATCCATCCATCCATCCATCCATCCATCCATCCAGCCATCCAGCCATTAAGCCAGCCATCCAGTCATTCGTCCATCCAGATGCCCTACCAACCAGCTAGCCACTCCAGCAGCCAGCCAGTCAGTCAGCTAGCCATTCCAGTAGCTGGCTAGCTAGCCACTCCAGCAGCCAGCCAACCAGTCACTCCAGCAGCCAGCTAGCCAGCTAGCTAGCCACTCTAGCAGCCATCTGTCATACCCATAACAGCATCTCCTTTACAACTCCTGTGGTGATGTTATGGTAGAGGGTGTGACCGGTATCATATTGGCCACACCCCATGTCCCACGTTGGTCCACTTAAAAGGTGGCAACCCTATTTGTGGATTATAGCTTGTCATTACTGGTGAAACATATAGTAGGGATGGAAAGAAGAAGGTAGATGTCAATGATTTTTAAGCTATTTTGAGGGATTTTTAAGCTATAATGTGCCCTGAGTTTCCGGTGTGTCTTTTTGATGGTTTGGTGTTAATGCATGTTGAATTTCAAGTTGTCAAGTATAATAATTCCTAGTAGTCTTGTGCATGAGACAATTTCTATATCTGTGTTATTTAGGGAGGTAACAGTGAAGACAGACATGTTCAGGCTGTGTGTTTTGGGCTTTGATTTCTTCAGTTTTAGTAAAAGCTTACTCTTAAGTCGGACTCCATGGAGGTCAAGCATTGCTACTTTATATGTTGAAGACAGGATAGAGTTTTGTCAGAACATATGAGGATTGAGTTGTCAGCATATTGGATGAAGGAGGCATGTTTGGATGCTGTACAGAGGTTGCTAGTGATAATATTAAAAGGCAGAGTACCCAGAATAGATCGTTGGGGGACCCAGATAGGTACTTGTAGGAAAAAAAAGAATTGGAACTTTGCCATTTGAAATACTGCTGCCAGTCTGATAGGTAGTTGTTGAACTATTATAGGGGGAGGTAAGGGACTGGATAAAATAGCTGTTGAAATACTTTAGGATGAGATGCAGAATCAAAGGCTTTTGATAATTCAAGAAATAAGACTGAAACCAGGTTACCATTGGTGTTAACAAAGGTCAGGAGGGCACTGATGGTATTGTGTCCTGGGTGAAAGCCGTACTGAGTAAGGGTAAAAAGCTGATGGTCAAGGAGGTGTTGGAGAAGACATTTAGGAACACATTTTTCTAGAATTTTGTACAAAGAATACTATTGCAACTGGCCAAATGTCTGAGAACTCAGTAGAGTTTTCACCCTTTTTCAGTAGGAAAGTGGGATGGGATATAGGACTCACTGATGGCTCTATTTATTAATACGGACACAGGGCAGGCTAAAATGTCAGTGGTCAGTTTGAGATACTCTGCGAGAAAGTTGTCTGGAGTGAGAGAAGTAGACTTTAGTTTTTGTGTTTTTTTTTTTAAAATAGGTTGATACAACTTTAAGTATGAAGGTGACAGAGATGTTGTTTGTTTTTTAACAGAAATTTGAATGTGAAGATGAATTATTTTTATTAAAGTGGTTATACTATTGATGAAGTATAAATCTGGTGCAATCTCTGATGGGATGCTGTTCAGTGATGGATTGGGCTGGTCTTTCTTCTGAGGGCATAACAAATGTCTAATGGATGACCAGAAAAGCTTTGCCTCATTTTGGTTGTTGTCCTGGAGTGTGGTGTGGTGTTCTTGTTTTTTTTTTTTTTTTTTTTTTTTTAGTCCTAATTTTGGTTTTGGTAAAGTTATGCAGGCATTTGTAGGCTTGGAGGGGTTTTTCTGTTTTGTGTTGAGACCAGGTTTTCAAGTCTTGTCCCTAGCATGCATGAGTTCCTTGGTTTTGTTTAGCGATGGGGAAGAGTTGGTTTTGACTCTTTTTCTTCCAGTACAGGTCTGTTCATTAAGTATGATGAGAAACACGGCATTGAATTTTGCAATGACATCATCAAGTGAGAGTATTTTCAGAATGGACCAATTAGCACTTAGTAATATGGATGTAAAAGTTGACTAAGCAGAAACATCTTCAAGTAGCAGCCCAGACACTGGGGGGTGAATCAGCACTGCCTGCTTGCCACCCCCAAGAAGGATGTTGGGGGGTATAGTGTCTGGCATCTTTCCTGCTAATGAATTAATGAATTGCTGGCAGAGACTGGAGACCTAATACGTCATCCACTCAGTGTGGGACACCCAGGCTGATGGTTTATAGGTTCATAGGTTCATAGGAGGTTACTAGGCTAGCACCCCTAGAGCTCTTACAAACCTAGCCATGCTAATCCTGATTTGCCTCAATTGTCCTTGGTTAGATGGATGAAATTCACAGAGCCAGTCTATGATAAACACTGACTACCCCTGTTCATGAGGGACTTCGGTGCCAAACTCTGGGGTGAATTTGGGGTCTCCCATCCATTTGTCCAGGTTGCACTTGAATAGGGTCAGTGAGGAGCTTTGCTTCATGTGAACTGGAAGTTTATTCTAGAAGAGTGGCAATCTCAGGGAGATACAGCTGTCTCTCCAGCATGTTCTGTTAATGTCACAGGTAAGGTTAAGATCCATAGAGCAAGTGACTCTTGTGCCATTTGGCTTGCGGATGTGCAGCATATCCATCAGGACAGGGTCAGAGACTGCCCTGTAGGCTAGGCACAAGTCTTCTCTCAGCAGTCTATATGATGCAGAATGCAGTGACAAGGCTTTCAGTCTGTCCACGTAAATCATGGTTTGGAGGCCCTGTTTTTTCTTGGTTTGAAACCTCTGTGGTCTTGATGCAGGTGTCTGGTGAGGTACATACAGAAGGGAGCATTGTACTCTATTAATGGTCTGATGAGGGTCGAGTACAATGGAGTTATAACATCCTTAGACCTGGATGTGATGCCATTACTTATGAGAGCAGTAATTAGCAGGGAATTCTGCTTTGCCAAAAGGGATAATAATGCATTTTTTTAGTTTAGTTTTAGACCATGGCTATGGCAACATTGATTTGTCTGTGTTAACCCCTCCTGTAATGTACTAACATTGTTGGGGGCTCAATAATGGTACCCAATCATCGAACTTGGTAAGCCAAAGACCATCTAATTTAGCCGGGACTTCTGAGAAATAGATTCCAAACAGTAAAAGGACTGGCACAGATCCTTGTGGTATGACACTGGTGACAGGTCTACTGGCAGAGATGGAGTCACCAGCTTTGACGGTATGTGCTATTTTTGGTGAGCCAATTGGCTACTCATCTAGTGATGTAAGGGTTAATCCCCAATTGGAATAGTTTCTCAATAATACCTGAGTGAGGGATTGTATCAAAAGCCTTGGCTAGGTCAAGATAGACAGTTTTACTTTCATCCAGGGCTTTGTTGACTTTCATGAAGAAGTCTACTAGGTTTAGTAAAAAGCCAAATGGGGTTGGGTCTAGAGTTTGAAGGTTGCCTATGTCTGTCCTTATTGATAACATCCATGATAATTCTTTCCATGGTCTTGCAGATGAAGCTGATTAGACTTATGGGTCTATAGTTCCCAGGGTCAGTTGATGGCCATTCTTTGTGCCAGGGGATTACTGTTGCTGTTCTCCACTCTGCTGGAACAAAGCCAGTTCTCAGGCTATGGTTAAAGAGAACCCCAAGTGGGTCAGCTAGGTCCTGTTTTAGATTGCTTAATAAGCAACCTGAGATGTTATCTGGTCCCATCAAGGCCATGTTTGTAGCTTTGGAGAGTGCATATATAATCTGATCTCTAGACATATTAGGCAGAGGACTGCTGTCAGGTATGCTTTGGGGTATGGCAGGTGGGGACAGGTGGTGAAGTTTGTGGCAAATCTCATAGCTAGCTGGTTGGCAAATTCCTCGGGTATAGTATGAGTGGTACAATCTGCTACCAGTTAGGTACATAGCCGGGCATTCCCTTTTAGATATTCGGCATAGGTAAGGAATGCCTTTGCTGTGAGGGAAAGATTAGTTTGCTTTTTATTTCTTGTATTTTGTATTACTTTATTGCCTTTTTCTATTTTGAATATTGTGATATGTTTTCTTTACCTTGTGTTTACTTGTATTCTGCTTTTAATTGCATATTAAAACTTGAAAAGAGACCACAGCTCTGTCTCCTGTGAGTCAGGCAGAAATTAGTACAGGTCAATAGAGCAGGTCAGTTAAGGAACTAAACCTTCTATTTAAGGGGTAAAATAAAGCATTTCAGAGCTTTACTAGAAAGGCTCACCCAGACTCTGCTATACTTTGCTGTGAGGGAAAGGTTAGTTTGCTTTTTGTCTGTTATATTGCTTTATTGCCTTTTTCTATTTTGAATACTGTGATTTGTTTTACTTACCTTGTGTTTTACTTAAATTCTGCTTTTAACTGCATATTAAAACTTGAAAAGAGACCACAGCTCTGTCTCTTGTGACTCAGGAGAAATTAGTACAGGTCAATAGAACAGGTCAGTTAAGGTTAATCATCTGTGAACTGAGGGGGGGGGTGTAGCTAGGAACTAAACCTTCTATTTATGGTGTAAAATAAAACATTTCAGAGCTTTACTAGAAAGACTCAACCAGACTCTGCTACACTTTGCTGTGAGGGAAACGTTAGGTTGCTTTTTATTTCTTGTATTTTGTATTACTTTATTTCCTTTTTCTATTTTGAATACTGTGATTTGTTTCATTTACCTCATGTTTTACTTGTATTCTGCTTTTAACCACATATTAAAACTTGAAAAGAGATCACAGCTCTGTCTCTTGTGAGTCAGGCAGACATTTTTTTCACTAATGTCCCACACTTGCTGTTGTGTTCTTAAACACCACTGTCTTTCTAGTTGCCTGCCCCTTATGTTAATTTGACCATATATCTCATTTCCTCTCTGCTTTTACTAGCTGGTGTGAGTAAGCACAAAATTATCATTTTGTGAAATAACTCCCCTTCAACTATTTAATTTTATTGGCCATCCTACTGTATTTCATAGTACCAGAATACAAAACTGACCACCCCTTTCAATCTATCTTGCTGTTTTAAAAATAGTGACTCTCCACTAAAACTTAACTTTTTAGACAGGTAAAACTTAAGTTATGTACTTTCACATCTAACTCCTCTAGTGCACACTGCAGTGTTTAGGATAAACCATTTTTTCATCTTACCTTTAAGCATCCCTGTGACTAGCACTTGCTCTAAAACCTACTGGAAATCACTATGTAGCCTTAAACTGATACAAGCACTAAACTCTCCTTGTTAATAAGGAGAAATTAAGCTTAGGCACTAAACAGCCTATAATTGCAAAGTACCTTGCAAAGGTAAGGGAAAACAGTTCTTGTACTTTACAAAAAAAGCACAAAACCAGGCATGTCCAAGGATCAGCTTCCAGTGATTTCTCCTGTCCACCTGGTAAATCTGGGCATACTGGGGCAATGTCGCAATTGCCTCATGTACAAAGACAACCCTCTCATCCTACCACCCAGCACTACAACTTGTGAGAGACGCCCTTACATAGCCAAACTGGAAGCAAAGCTCTCTCCACCCAAGATTGTGCTAGACAGTCAAGAGGAGAAGGTTAATACCCGCACTACACCTCACGCAACACATAGCCCTTCTAAACCCACACCACCAACACCCACACATAGCAACACTAAACCCACATATGCAGAAGTCCTTAGCAGTAACCTGCCCAAGCAACAAGGACCTCCAAAGCTGAAACACAAACCAACAGCAATCACAACCAAAGTGTCACATAGCTCACAACACCAATGTGGCACCTAATAACAGCCCCTGAGGCAAGATAATATATCCAACACTTTAGTCATAGGTGGCACTATAGTCAGACACACTGATATTCCACTCACCAGGCTGAACAAGGAGAAAATTACAGTCAGCTGCCTGTCAGGTGCCAGTATCCACCACATAAAGCATGCACTCAAGTCAGTCCACAACAAGTACAAATATGACTCTGTCATTGTCCATGCTGAAGGGAATGACTTGAGATGTACCTCCCTGGACTACATGAAAAGAAACATGGAAGAGCTCTCAGATCATGTGGTCCAGGCAGGTATGACCCTAGCCCTGAGTAGCATCCTGCCTTCATCAGAATGATACCACAGTATAAGGACAAAATGATTGACTTCAACAAATGGCTAAGCTTCTGGTGTCATTCAAAGGGGATCCAGTATCCGTCTGCCTGGGACATGATCGACAGACCACAATGCTTTGCCAGAGATGGTCTGCACCTGTTGCCCCTGGGATTCATGTTACTGGCTAAGGCTCTTGTCACCCCTATAGTGCCTTTCTTAGGTAAGGTTCAAAGGACAAAACCACCACTGTAACAGGTACAAGCATGCAAAATATAAAGGTAATGCTACTCAATGCTAGAAGTCTAAACCTCAAAATGCACTCTCTCAAGGCACTGCTAAAAATGGAGTACATCAATATTTGTGCAGTAACTGAGACCTGGTTCAAGGCTCCAGAAATCAACCCTGCAATACTAGGCTACAACCCTTACCACACTTTTCAGCCACCAAACCAGGACTAAAACCCTAAAGGTGGAGGAGTGTCAATATTCACCAAGGATATTCACACCACCAGGCTAATTGCACAACAGAATGTGTCTAAAATTCGCCAGGTGCAACTAACACTAAGTAAAGACTGGAATCCAAATTGTAGTTTTCTACAGATCCCCCACTATGCTCCAAGATTCTCATTGCACCTTTCTAAACATACTGGAAAATATTAAGATACAACCAAACACCATAATACTGGGTGATTTCAACTACCCTGCCACTAACTGGGAAAACTACTCATGTACCAACACCTTTGCCCAATGGTTCTTGGAATTCATAAATTACAATGCCCTGGTCAACTAATCCATAGTCCCACCAGGGGCTCCAATATCCTAGTCCTGGTTCATAAGTTCATAGGTTCATAGTTTGGTACTAGGCTATTGGTCCTAGGGCCTATACAAGCCTAGCCATAACAATTCCCTGGCTATTTCTTCCCACAGTATTTACTTCCCTAGACCTCTGTCTAGCAGGGAGACTGACATGATCCCTGGGGTGAATTTCCTATCTTCCATCCAATCATCAAGGTTCCTTTTGAAGAGGGCCAAAGAGGCACTCTGCTTGACATGTATGGGCAGTCTATTTCAGCTAAAAATGGAGAACATCAATATCTGAGCAGTAACTGAGACCTGGTTCAAGGCTCCAGAAAGCAGTATATTTAATGCCATTACCAACATGGGAAATCAATGCTCCACACTTATGGTCACTCCTTCATTGGTCAGGTCTGACCATAAGCTAATCACCCTTGACATCCACATCCCACCCCCACCCCCCAGTAAGGGAACCTCTGTAAAAAACTTTTCCAAAGCCAACTTCATGCTACTCAAGTCAGAAGTGACAAATTTCATGACACTCATGCGGACAGGAACTGAAAGTTTGACTGCTGACTCCTACACTAAGGCACTGTATGAGCGCATCCACTTGTGCATGAATCGTGCCAACCCAAATAGAACCAAGACGTTCTCCTCTAAAAAAAGGAAGCCAATCTGGTGGTTCCATGCCATAAACAAACTTTACAACAGAAGGAAGAAACTGTTGCAGGAAAGAGGAATATCTCAGGATGCAAAAATCTCCCTTACCAGCTTCAGTACGAAGCTGAGAGCCCTCAAAAAATCCTCCAAAGCTAGTTCCGAAAATAAAATTGCCAAATATTCCAAAGACAGCCACAAGGCATTCTATAGCTATGTCAAGAATCTAAATTGCAATGCTCAGATCTCCTCTGAACTACAATCAAATGGTATTAAATATACTGATCCAAAGGATATTGGCAATATCCTGGAAGATAGATTCAGTGCCAACTTCACCCCCCTCTCACCCACTAAAGGGCCCATCTCAATACCAAAAAATTGCCAAATACTGGTAATCATGGCCACACAGGTAAAAAATGCACTCTCCAAAGCTAAGAATACAGCATCCAGGGGACCAGATGACATCCCAGGCTGTGTACTACATGAACTACGAAATGAACTGGCACCTCACCTAAGTGTCATGTTTAATCATAGCCTCACCTCAGGCTTCATGCCCACCCAGTGGCACACAGCTACAGTTAATCCCAATCCACCTTGGATCTCGGAAACTACCACCCCATCAGTCTGATGATCCTGATCTGCAAGGCCATGGAACGTATTATCATGGGACATATAAACAAAGACATTGGCAACCTACAAACACTGGACCCCACCCAGTTTGGGTTTATGAAGGGCCGATCTTGTCTTCTGAACCTGATTGATTTCTTTAAATCAGTCTCTAGAGCTGTGGATGAGGGTAAGGTGGTCCACACAGCGTATCTAGACCTTGCCAAGGCCTTCGACACCATCTCCCACTCTGGAATCATAGATAAACTTACTAAGCTGGGCATTAATCCCTACATCACTCGATGGGTTACCAACTGGCTTACTGACAGAACCCAGACTGTAAAAGTAGCCAACTCCAAATCCAGCTCCAGACAAGTGACAAGTAGAGTACCTCAGGGTTCAGTCCTGGGACCACTCTTGTTTGGCATCTACTCCTCTGAAGCACAGGCCAACTCTAAGGGACTCTGGCTAACAAAGTTTGTAGATGACTGCAAACTGGGAGCCATTACTGAATCCCCAAATGATGTGGATATTCTACAAAAGGGCCTTACAGAGGCAGATGCTTGGTGACAGAGACATGGGCTCAAGCTCAATGCCAAGAAATGTATAGGTACCCCCTTTGGGAAAAACATGTACCTGTGAATTACCACATAGGTGGCAGTACACTAAACACTGAAAGTGTGATAAGAGACTTAGAGGCACAGGTGGACAGTGGTCTCACCTTCAATAACGACATCGCCACAACAGTCAGGAAATCCTTCTATGTAGCACACCTCATCACTAAGGGCTTTTCATCCAGAAAATAGGAGGTCATTGTTCCACTGTACTCATCTCTCATTAGACCCATTATAGACTACAATGCCCCATTTAGTATGTACCTCTCAAGACATCTGCAACAACTGGAAAGGCCACAGAAATACCTCACTAAAAGAATCACAGGCCTAAAGCAGATGCCCTATGCTGACCATCTAAAAAAAATTACAGCTATACTCTGTCACATATCATCTACTCAAAGGCGATCTTTGCTTAACATACAAGGCCATGTCAAACCCAGAGCTGTTGGACATGCTACACTTAAAGAAATCCCAATCCCTCAGAGCCACACACTCCAGAGATCTAAACCTTGTCATCACAATGAACAAAACATGCTGGATGGATAGGTTCCTGATTCAGAGACTCCCCATGCTCTGGAATAGACTGCCCATACATGTCAAGCAGAGCACCTCTTTGGCCCTCTTCAAAAGGAACCTTGATGATTGGATGGGAGATAGGAAATTCACCCCAGGGATCATGTCAGTCGCCCTGCTAGACAGGGGTCCAGGGAAGTAAATACTGTGGGAAGAAATATCCAGGGAATTGTTATGGCTAGGCTTGTATAGGCCCTAGGGCCGATAGCCTAGTACCAACCTATGAACATCCTTAGCTAGAGATGCTACTTTAGCTTTGTAATTAGCTTTAGAGACTTTACAAGATTTGTCATTTGCTTATTCAAGCTGTGGAGGGAATTCTTCCTCTGCTGAGTCAATTCCATCTTTTTCTTATTTATTTATTTATTTATTTATTTAATATTTGTTGACCAGGAAATTCTGACTAGGGGAGAGCCTATTTTCAGTGGAGGCCTGGAGAGAAATGCTCCAGATGCATGTCTTTGGATTGTGGGAGGAAACCAGAGTACCCGGAGGAAACCCACATGAATGCAGGGAGAACATGCAAACTCCACACAGAAGGCACCCTAGCCAAGAATTGAACCAGAGAACCTCTTGCTGCAAGGCAACAACATTAACCACTGCACCACTGCTCCACCCCCTTAGACATCAGTTTCTTCCTTTTTTATATAACTTGTTTATATTTGAGGTCCACCAGGGTGGCTTGTTTTTTCAAGAGGACCTGGTTTTAATCCATTCAGGTACAGCCAGTCTATACAGTATTAAGTGTTTATACAGGATATTTGTATACACCTCTGCATAAGAGTTATTGTTGTCTGTGATTGCAGGAGGTATAAAACTAAATAAATAAATATCATCACTTAGTAAGCTGTAGTTTGCCTTGGAAAAGTTTTTTAGTTTTTTTTGCTCCTGTGGTGGTGACAGGTTCAACAGTTACTTCGAATGAGACTGATTTATGATCTGACCTTACCAGAGAGGGCATCAGATGGGAGAGGGGGTGCAGTGACCCCCCCCCCGATGTTGGTGAGTGCTATGTTTAGAACATTTAAGCCCCATTATGGGGGTGTAGACTATCTGTTATGGAGTATTTGTACTGACAAAGTCCAGAAACCCCTGGGTGAGCATGTTCGTGCTCATGAATGTCACCCAGTTAATGGAAGGATAGTTGAAATCTGCCATGACTAAGGTGTTGGGTTGTATGGTGAGTGACTCCAGTAAGTCCAGGTAGGCGGTGTGCTTTTCTTGGTTCATGGTGGGAATCTATAACTAGCAATAATGTGGTGGGTTATTTTACTTATAGTTAGTTAGACATGGAGTAGTTTGAGAGAATCGTACTGTTTGACCAGTCTCAAGGTGAACCTGGCTTTAATGAAGATGGAAACACCTCCACCTTTGGTTCTTTCATGCTCATTTTGAGGTCTGAATGTGTGGAAGGCGTTGTAGCCTTGCATGGCTGGGGTGCTCTCTGCAGCCTTGAACTATTTCTAAATGACTGCAAAAATGTCAGCATCTTCCAAGGTGAGGGTGCTTCCAGGGAGTGCAGTTTCATGTTTAGACTCCTATCATTAAACAGCAGAACTTTGAGTTTGTCTTGAGTGGATTTTGTTGTGCCAGAAATTTTGTTGTTTTGACATTGCCTAAAAAAAAGTATGGGGGAGGCAAGCACCTTTGCCAATATCCAAAACCTAGAGGAGACAGGTGCAGACCATCTCTGGCAAAGCAGTGTGGGCTGTCAACCATGTCTTCCCAGGCTGACAGATAGTGGACCCCCCTGGACTGACTCTACAAGCTAAGCCAATTTTTGAAGTTGCTCATTTTTTTGTTTATATGGTGGCATCATTCTGGGTAAAGGTAGAATGCTGCTTAGGGCTATGGGCATACCTGCCTGGTATACGTAATCTGAGAGTTCAGTCATGTATCTCTTCATAAAGTCAGGAGAGGTACGTCTGAAGTCATTCACCCCATCATGGACTATGACAGAGTCATAACGGCACTTGTTGTTGAGTGACTTGAATGTATGTGTAATCTGAAGAATGATGGTCCCACATGGAACCTGGTGTGCATCCTTACTTTAAGTACATGTATGGCATAGGACGCATGATCAAAACATACCCTGATGACTGTGATATGCTCACACTGGGTAGGAATGAATTTGTTTGATATTTTGTAAGTGGGTAAGTACACTGGTCCAGGCTGGGAATTGTGCAATCTACCACATGCTCAACAAGTGCTTAGGTTCAAAAATATTTGATTTTACTCCTACATGTCCTAGTTTTTGTGGTAGTATTGGTTAGACAATGGATTATTGCTCTGGTAAATCCTTTTGCTGGCAGTATCATCTGACTGTCTCTCTTCAGTTTGCCACCTACACTGCCTAGTCACTTTCTGTAACCACAGATGCCATGCTGAGTATGTAGACCAGATGCCGGGATATTTAGCTGCACACACACACAATGGGAAAAATTAAACTTTCTGGACCTCTTATTTTACATAGATTTAAACTGAGTGAAGAAACTGAGGTCACAGTCATTCACACATTGTCAATAAAAGCTTAACTATTATTTCTTTGTTTTTTTGTTTCATCATAGAAATGCATACCAACATCCGCGGTGGTGGTGCTGCGGTAGCGTTGTTGCCTCACAGTAAGACGCTGTCCGGTTCGATTCTTAGCTAGAGCGTCTTCTCCATGGAGACATGCGTGAATGAGCGTACCTTCGTTGAAGGTTGTGCGTCAAGGCTGGTAACTCAGCATGTAAAAATCAACTACCAATCATTAGCGGACCGGAGTTCCGTTGTGGCGAGCCCTGGCCGTGAAAAGCCGAGAGACACAACAACATAGAAATGCATACCAACCAAATGATAGGCTGTGAAATTAAAGTGGATGACAGAGGTCACAGACTTCCTTTCCTTCTTAACTCCTTTGTCTTCTAGATACTCTAATAGGTGTTTCACTCAGAAAGATTTATATATGTTTTCTAAATCTTCCCCATGTAATGAGCACATCTGTTTTCAGTAAGAAATAATTTCATGTATCTAAATACTTGCCTACAGTATTTTTTTAATTACATAGAATGTAAAACTACTGTACAGGGTTGATGTACTTAATGTGATCATTAAATATAAATGACCATAGCAAACCAAAATTGAGCCAGTCTCATTTGTTTACAACAAACATGGATTTAGTGGCATACACCATGCTTTATGTTAAATGACTTTTTGAATAAGACATGCCATGCATTTACTTAAAAAGTTTCATATGAAGACTGCACTACAAATCTAGATCACACAACTTTTAAAATAGCAGAACTAAGAATATGCATTAAATATATGTGTTATGGTGTGAAGGCAGGGTGTGTAATCATGTTGCTGGCAATCTCTGTTCATTAATAAACCTGACATACTGGTAGAACCATTTCAAAAGGAAAGGAAGAGTACAGAGTCTGGGGGCTGTTCTTCATCTCTCAAAGAGGATGTGGGGTCTCTCCCTGGCTCTGCTGATATCTTGGACCTTGAGTGACTACTGATGCAGGACCCCACAGATAAGGTGACTGCTTGCTCGGGTGCATTTTGAGAGGAGTATGACAATGTGGGCATTCATAGTGGAAACATTGTATCTGTTCTGGGGGGGTGCTTAAGGAGAAGAAGATCCTTATTATCAGATTAATGCTATGAAGATCTCACTACAGATAACATGAGGTCTGCAGTGGCCAGAGCTTAGAAATAAAGGGACCTTTCTGAAGGCAATACAGGACCAGAGATGCCTGAGACACACTGAAAGGGCAAATGTTACATAAAATCAGTTAAGAAAAAAGGAATGTAAATCAGTTGCATCAAATAAAGGCTTGGAACACTGGCCATTAACTATACAAGCTGTGATTTACAATCAATTAATGCAGTATGCTAAGGCCATTTCCATGAGTTGTGGCAATGAGCAGGGTGTTAGTGATGCAGGGAGATGAAATGTATGACGTATTGCAGTATCATTGCAAAATATGCAGCACATGCACATTATCATCATCATCATCAGCCCCCCTTTTCTCCCATTTTTCTACATGGGGGTCACATCATCACATAAATAGATGAGAATGAAGCCACACTTGCAAGTCAGCCTGTAATGCCATGCACATAGATGGATATAACATGACATCATGATTTGCACTCAAACACACTGTAGTCACTGTGGAACAGTGCAGACCATTAAAGCACCTTTAAAGCATGTTGGATATAATAGACTTGCAGACACTTACTATTATTATCTGCCACTACCTACAGCACTACTGGCTCTGTAGCATGCTGCACCCATTAACATTAATGGAAAAGTGCAGACCTGCCACTACCTACAGCACTACTGGCTCTGTAGCATGTTGCACCCATTAACATTAATGGAAAAGTGCAGACAGCTCTGTACATTTAAATCTTCCTCGATCTGGAAGTAGTAGTCCATTTCAGAGTGGGACATGATGGTCTTAGGACCCTTGTTGATATGTATCAACCAGATGCTGATTCTAGGGATCTGCATGTCAGATCTAGCCCTGTGGATACTAAAGTATGTGCATATGTGCAACTCTTACCATCCAAGGTACCACAACCTTTTAGCAACCAGCTGAGGACACATTCAACATATAGCAAGTATCACGCTCTGAAATGCTTCAGACATTCCTCAGTCTCATGCTTCTACACATCAATGAGGAGATTGTCACAGCTATGCATGGCTTCTATGAGATATCACTTTCCTGAGGTACCATGTACCATAGATTGCACAGATACAGCAATGAAGTCCTCAGCTGATCCAAAATGACAGATATATGTGAACCAGAAGAGTTGTCCCCAGACTTAAAAGACAATATGCAATGCAGCACCGTGACAGTCCATTTAATTCACAGACTTGACAGACATCTGACCTATATGAGCAGTTTCAGTCAGGTGATTTTATCCAAGGACATTTTCTAAATGCATGCTAGTATTCCAATGATAAAAGCCATGTGAACATAAGCACTGTCTGTAACCATATAACCACTAAAATATCTGTTATGTAATGCAGGTGACTACACCCTAGAGCTCTGGCTCATGACTGCTATACAACATCATGGCGCTACTATAGAAATGGCATACAACACTACCCATGCAGTGTCACTGAGCAAGAGTTTGGAGTCTTGATCCCATGCACAGTCATGCAGTGTCACTGAGCGAGAGTTTGGGGTCCTGATCCCATGAACAGTCATGCAGTGTCACTGAGAGTGAGTTTGGGGTCCTGATCCCATGAACAGTCATGCAGTGTCACTGAGAGTGAGTTTGGGGTCCTGATCCCATGAACAGTCATGCAGTGTCACTGAGCGAGAGTTTGGGGTCCTGATCCCATGAACAGTCATGCAGTGTCACTGAGAGTGAGTTTGGAGTCTTGATCCCATGAACAGTCATGCAGTGTCAGTGAGGGAGAGTTTGGGGTCCTGATCCCATGCACAGTCATGCAGTGTCACTGAGAGTGAGTTTGGAGTCCTGATCCCATGCACAGTCATGCAGTGTCACTGAGCATGAGTTTGGGGTCCTGATCCCATGAACAGTCATGCAGTGTCACTGAGTGTGAGTTTGGAGTCATGATCCCATGAAGAGTCATGCAGTGTCACTGAGCATGAGTTTGGAGTCCTGATCCCATGAACAGTCATGCAGTGTCACTGAGCGTGAGTTTGGAGTCCTGACTGAACAGTCATGCAGTGTCACTGAGCATGAGTTTGGAGACCTGATCCCATGAACAGTCATGCAGTGTCACTGAGCGTGGGTTTGGAGTCCTGATCCCATGAACATTCATGCAGTGTCACTGAGCATGAGTTTGGAGTCCTGATCCCATGAACATTCATGCAGTGTCACTGAGCATGAGTTTGGAGTCCTGACTGAACAGTCATGCAGTGTCACTGAGCATGAGTTTGGAGTCCTGATCCCATGAACAGTCATGCAGTGTCACTGAGCGTGGGTTTGGAGTCCTGATCCCATGAACAGTCATGCAGTGTCACTGAGCGTGGGTTTGAAGTCCTGATTTAGAGGGACAATGCAGTATACCCCTGAAGGACAATGCAGTACACCCCTGAAACAGTTAGCAAGCTTGTTGTGACTATGTAATTCTGCACAACATGATTATGTGGAAACTGGAAAGCAGCCACAGGATTGTTCAGTAAGCACAATACAGACAGTGTATGGCCACACACTAGACACAATGTTTTACTCGCTCATACGTTGATGGGCAGTATGTTTCTACTGCAGACCAAAGGTACCTATAATGATAAAGATGCGTATATTACCAAACTGCTTAGCCCATACTTAGCAGATGTGTAATAACCTGAGACAGGTAATACTAACATGCTGTCTTACCACACCTGTCGAACGGGTGGTCCAGGTTCATACTGATGTCCAGCCCTCAACAAGGAATAAGTCATGGCTCTTCATCCATGACAGCAGAGACCAAAGACTCCTTAACTTCTGTTCAGCTGTAAAGGGATGGTTGACCACACACTGCTACTGTCTTGTGTTGGGCTATGTCAAGTGCAGTGTTACTGACATAATGAATCAGGTACAACATTTTGTTTTTGACTGGGTCAGAGTGCTGTTTTGCCCACCCACAGTACTGATGCCATGCAGTAGGTCCTGCCAAATCTGCTCTATCACCTGCTGATCCAAGCCTTCTTAGTCCATTATATGTGTACCATGTAATTAATATGTTTACAGTACCACATCATTCTCAACTTTGCTGAATTTTTGCAATTTCATCCTTACACCTGTGGGTGCCATAATCGTACCTGTATACAGAAAGGGTAGCTGTTGATTCACTCAAGACTACATCTGTGTCCACCTGAAAGAAATAGCATGACTGATAAAACCTTTATCAAGTTCAGCATTCTCTACCTGCACTCAAATGGACAGACATTGGACCACATGCCATGATATCTATGGCACCCATTGTATCAGATGTGACATTGACAAACATCTCCTGACTTAGGCCTGGAATGTATGCCTATAGGTAGTACAGCAAACAAATACAGTTAGCAGCTATATTGCTTGCAATCTAGATTCAGAAACAAACCTGAAATACTGGCAGAGACATTTCAAAAGGGCAAGAATGTGAGACAGTTTGTGGCCTGCTCTTCTTTTTCTACTTCGTCTTCATCTTCTTCTGCTTTTCCCTGTACGTGTAGTTATATCACTGTCCAGAACATATCTTACCAGTCAGCTGTAGGTATTAGTCTCCTAAATAACACAGATGTTATTCAGTAACAAACTTCATAGAGCATTGCAGTGTTCTGTGTGTGTGAGAGAGAGCTTAATGGCAAATGATGCTAAGACGAACCATGGTAAAGTAGGTCTTTCAGAGTCATTATGCCTTTATTACTTACCCACAATATTGGCACTTCTACGTCTACTTCAGATAATCATACATTCACTTTCACAAACCACTGTTCACTGGGAGGAAAAAAGTGAATTTTCAATTAAGCGAATGGGAAACTCAGCAAAGTTTTACACAGGGAATGGAGGCAGTTGGCCAACATCAGATAATTTGCCCTTTTCCCCACTGTAGTGTGATCTTGGAGTTGAGATATATTATAGTTAGGGCGGTGTGGGATGCACAGCCCCCACCTTGGTGGGATTGACATAATTCAGTGTGTGTGAAGATTGAATGTTGGCCAACTGCTTTTATTCCCTGTGTAAAAATCTGCTGATGTGCACATTCATTTAGTTGAATGTTTGTTGTTTTTATCTCAATGAAGAGAGTTTTGCATAAGTGAGCATTCAATTATGTGACATAGATTCCTTCTATAGAGAGTGTTCCTAAGGCATTCACAAGGACAAATCCTAGTGCTTGCCACGACTTGTGCACAGAGAGTGTATCCGTGCAGCAGTATATTGTGCACCATGTCATTCATTATACCCAGTATGTATCCGTGCAGCAGTATATTGTGCACCATGTCATTCACTATACACACAGTGTGTATCCGTGCAGCAGTATATTATGCACCATGTCATTCACTATACACACAGTGTGTATCTGTGTAACAGTATATTGTGTGCCATGTCATTCACTATACACACAGTGTGTATCCATGTAGCAGTATATTGTGCACTATGTTATTCACTATAAACACAGTGTGTATCCATGAAGTAGTATATTGGGCACCATGTCATTCACTATACACACAGTGTGTATCTTTGCAGCAGTATATTGTGCACCATATCATTCACAATACACACAGTATGTATCCGTGCAGCAGTATATTGTGCACCATGTCATTCACTATACACACAGTGTGTATCCATGCAGCAGTATATTGCATGCCATGTCATTCACTATACACACAGTGTGTATTCATGCAGCAGTATATTGTGTGCTATGTTGTTTACAATACACACAGTGTGTATCCATGCAGCAGTATATTGTGCACCATGTCATTCACTATATGCGTGTCAATGTGGTCATGCCCACCATATTGCTCCTTGCCTGGAGTCATTGAGAGGCCAAGGCTGATTCTCAGGTTGTTAAATGCATGGCTTCTACCTGGTGTAAGAAGAAGGGCAAGACATTCTTGTTTCTTAGGCCAAGAACTAGAAGGAGTGTTTGCCATGACAATATGATGACCCTTTCAAAAAGAGTAGATGTCCAACATGACCTGCCACAGGTCATGAACAAGTCATGTGATATTAAGCATACCAGCAAACAGTCTGGTGATAAGCATGATGCCACCCTGACCTGCTCCATCAGTAGAAAGGGGAGGACCAAAGGGAGCAGCCATAAATGTAGTGTAAGTATTTTGTACACATACATGGATGTCACATGTCATAAGTGACCATTGTCCTATCTGGCATTGTCAAAGACCTTGTTTTCCTAACAGCAGTATAAGCACTGTGAGAGTCACAGCAGGTAGTCATGCCTACAAAGACAGCAGGTTGAGTATGTTATGACCATCACTTATAATGTGCACTTTCCTTTCTGTCACCAATCATAAACATCCCAATGAGTTTCTAATATGCATGTCCAGAAGGGATGAAGACTAGTCACTTCAAGAACCACACATGCACCTGCTGGTGCAGATGAGACTGTATCTTGGGTGGAGTATTAATAAATAGCACAGGAGTAGTATGAAAGCCTCTCTTTTGAAAGCAGTCCTGTCCTGTTCCCTGTCCTGCCAGCATCAGGTGCAGCTGTTGGTTCAAGATGAGGTGGACTGTTTTTTGGTTACTCACCAGATGTTAGTGCCTCCTGAACCAAACAGCAAATTTGCACAACCAGCACGACCTGGGCAGAGGCTACAACAGTGCCAAACAGCTCATGACATAAACACCCAGGTATAGACTAGGGCATTGGATCTGGGTATATTTCCCTGTGCACCATCCTTCCATTCCACCATGCCAGCACATCACCTTATCCCCTTTGGAATGTGACCACCTACCTAATATATGATAGCCATACCTTGTGCATTGTCAAAACACCCTTATCTCCATTTCCCACCCCCTGTAACTCTATGACCTTTTCTCATCTACCCTATCATTTGTATAGACACTGACACCTGTTTGTGTGTAACTGTTTAATGGCTATGGGTCTGCAGCAACTACATTTCTTAACTTTCTTTCCCTCCCTGCATACTCTTGTATACCTCACCCATCAACCTATCTTTGTTGTATGTAAAACGTGTGTCTTCCCAAAAAGTACAGCTTGCTTCCTCCCAGTCTCATGTTCTCTTAGTTTTCCTTGAGTATTTTCCTCTGATTGTTCTCTCCTCCTTTTCAACTGTCCTACATACCCCTTTCCTCATTCTCATTCCTACATACCCTTTCTCACCCCTGTCCTACATACCCCTTTCCTACGTACCCCTTTCCTACGTACCCCTGTCCTACATACCCCTTTCCTACGTACCCCTGTCCTACATACCCCTTTCCTACGTACCCCTTTCCTACGTACCCCTGTCCTACATACCCCTTTCCTACGTACCCCTTTCCTACGTACCCCTGTCCTACATACCCCTTTCCTACGTACCCCTTTCCTACGTACCCCTGTCCTACATACCCTTTCCTCGTGCCCTTTCCTCGTGCCCTGTCCTACATACCCCTTTCCTCGTGCCCTTTCCTCGTGCCCTGTCCTACATACCCCTTTCCTACGTGCCCCTTTCCTCGTGCCCCTTTCCTCATGCCCTGTCCTACATACCCCTTTCCTACGTACCCCTTTCCTACGTACCCCTGTCCTACATACCCCTTTCCTACGTACCCCTGTCCTACATACCCCTTTCCTACGTACCCCTTTCCTACGTACCCCTGTCCTACATACCCCTTTCCTACGTACCCCTTTCCTACGTACCCCTGTCCTACATACCCCTTTCCTCGTGCCCTGTCCTACATACCCCTTTCCTCGTGCCCTTTCCTCGTGCCCTGTCCTACATACCCCTTTCCCTCGTGCCCTTTCCTCGTGCCCTGTCCTACATACCCCTTTCCTCGTGCCCTTTCCTCGTGCCCTGTCCTACATACCCCTTTCCTCGTGCCCTTTCCTCGTGCCCTGTCCTACATACCCTTTCCTCATACCCTTTCCTCGTGCCCCTTTCCTCGTGCCCTGTCCTACATACCCCTTTCCTATGTACCCCTTTCCTACGTACCCCTGTCCTACATACCACTTTCCTACGTACCCCTTTCTTGTGCATTATGATGCAAAATAAGTGTCACATTGTGCTTGGCATAGATTTCTGTGATGCAGCCCACACCAAACATGTCTGTGTGTGCTGCCTGTGTTATGCTCTGTACCTACATTTCTGTGTTGCAGCCTAGATTTTATATGAGAAGTGATTTGTTGAGATAGATGTACAAGGGCCAAGGTAGTCTAGTCTGGAGATGGGTAAGAGCAGAGCCAAGTGTTTTTAAAGTGCCATTTAGCAAGTTTTTGAATCTGGATAGATTAAATTCTTGTCTGATGTTGGCAGGGATAGAATTCCAGAAGATGGAGTTATGGCTAATAGAGACTTGTAGGGATCATGGAGGAGTATAAACCTCCACTAAGGCATGCAGTGCAGGACAGTTTTGTGGTTTCTATGATTATATATAGGTCTAGCCATCCTAAATATTTTACTGTTAGGCAGTGATGAGATTTTGCAGATTGGTTAGTGGCAAATTAAGTTATCTTGTTATAGCACTGGTGGTAATATATAGCAGTGAAGGTAAGAGATATACAGAGGTTATTGTTTTTTTTTGGCATCACTATTTAAAGTGTTTGCTACCATATACAGTCCAGTTTTTTGTGGGTTTTCTTGATAGCTTATTGTATTTGAATATCCTTCTTTAGGTAGTTATTTGTAATGACACTAAATGATGTTGTGTGGGACACCAGCTTAGTAGGATTGTTCTTTGAAGTGAAGGAAGTTATTTTTGATGCAAATTTTGGTGTAAAAAGCAACAACTTGGCTTTCTTAGCATTCCACAGGAGGTAAGAATTGTTTTACCAGGTTTCTCTAGAAAGAAAAACGTTTTGGGTCTTAATTTACCCAACAGGACACCATGGAAGCTTTGGGACTTGTAACGCATACTCCATTTTAATGTATTTAGGTAGAATTTGTTTAATTTGTAGAATTAAAGGTGATTTGAAATCATACTATATTTAAATACTACAAAAACATTTTGGCAAAAAGTGCTGAATCAACCCAGAAATGTCAGTTACAAATTAAAAAATGAACAAGATAAAGCACCACCGCAGCAAGGCTAAATGATGTGCAATCTGTTTTAATAAACGAGATAATAATAATAATAATAGAGAGTGACAGGTGGAATACATTTAAATTGTAAAACACGCAGAGTAAGAGTACATCAGTCCTTTCTTGCAGTAAAATTATTTTTCATTTGGCTGACAACAAATGTTCTTTTTTAAAAGAACATTTTTATTCATTTATTTTATATTACGCAACTAAGTCATATGCATATGCTCTTTCAATCAGTTTGAAACCAAAATGGACAATACATCAAATTCCAAAACTTCATTATATTTTCTATTTCTTTTTTCTTTTTTACAATTTTTCAAATTATTCAAAAGATTTATTGGTTTTCTGCTGCTTATTAAAGCCCTCCATGCATTTTAACTTTAGACAGTTCATAAACCTATAGAGCAAGAAAAATATTGAAAAGTGACATGTTGAAGATTTTCAGTTTCTTAAAATAAGTGTCTTCATCACTGCAGTTATAAGGCTAATTAAATAGCTGCTGCCATCTGACAAGACATTTCCTGATATTATTATTAAATAATACAATGCTTTGCCAGTAGTTTGTCACTATAGTTTGAGTTTTCTGAATCGTATTAAACAAGAACATAATCAGAAAATTTCTGAATTTAGGGAAATGTTGTAGAGCAATGTCAATAACCTCTCTTTTTTAACACTTACTTGTTTTAATGGTAGCTCCTTGTCATGGCTGGCAAATGTGTCATGTTGGACAGCATTGTACTTGTCTTTATGTACACTTACTACAACAGCTGATCTTTGAGGAGAGGTCAACATAACAGTAAATCATAACATTTGGGGTTTACATTCTTGTATTTTTTCATTCTTGTCAGCTTGTTTTCATCAGTGGTCTCTTTGCCCCTATAAATACCTGTGCTGGTCTCATATAAGCATTCCATAAAACCCTAGCACTGCACAAGGCTCTCATATACAACTAGCCTTCTTTAGTACTTCCTTCATTTGAGCTTCATATAGACTTACAAACATATAAGTCATTATTCCTAGAATACCAACATATTCTTAATGTCATAATCAGAATACATTATCATAGTTTAATAAAACATTTTGATAAAACTAAAAAACATAAAATATGTGGTTAACTAGATGTTAACTCATTAATGCCTGCAGGCATCAGTGTCACATTAAATGTGAGAAAACCATTTCAGTTGAACAAAAAAGGTAGTTTTTTGCAATCCTTGTTCAGCTGACGTTTCTCAGATTTAATGTGCTTAACTATGACACTGACTGCCACAAAGTTAATGAACTAGATGTATATACTTTAAACATCTATATCTAATGACAAAGAATGCCAACCAAACCAGTAAAATGGCAAAAAAGTTCTTCCCCTCTGGTTAAAAACAAGATCAATGCAAACTTTGCCTTGTGGGATCCTTATAAATCCATTTTAACCACAAGATACTATTATGTGCTGCAGTCTGTCTACATCTATTTGAGAGCAAAGATTCTGTATATGTTCACTAAAAAAAACTTCACAAACCTTAACGTTTCCATAAAAGACAAAAAAATACAAATGTAGAGCAAAAGGAAAATGAATTCCATTGATACAGAAATCCTCCTCTTTAATAAATAAACCAGTGGGTTGACTTTTCAGTTTACATGCGCTTGTGATGATTTCTATCCCTGTGTTCTATACACAAACTAATATTTGTTCCATAAATGTGCTAACAATGTAAGTCCCTGCCAGTAAAATGAGGAAGTTGTAACAATATAGAGACTGAAAGAGATGCAGCCATTGTATGTATATTGGGAACTACAACAGCAAATAGCAAAAAAAAAAAAAGTGGCTACATAAACTTCTGATAAGATGGATGTTACATGTTTGACTCCAGGCACAGATCTTCTGAATTCTTAACGGTTATGGTGGAGAACATTGTCAGATATGACAATAGCAGGTATTCCTTGTCTCAGGAATATAAACTTTAATGGAATAATAGCTTTGGCAGCTGTTGTGCCTGTTAATTTGGATATTTCAGAGAATTTGGGGTTAATTACCTGCAGGTGTCTTTTTTTGAACTAAACAAGTCTGTACCTGCTCCACTCAACAAACGACCATATGTTGGATATGCTCTAATTCTTTTTTTTCCTTTACTTTTTTATTGTGCTACATGCTAAAAATTGTTCAACTCCACACTATTTGTTGTGCTCAAATTGCCATTCCTGGACAGTCCATTTTATTTCCTACACCTTTTTGTACGTTCCTTTTCCCCATGTGAACAAAACCCTTCATTAACAGATCAAAGCCAACATACAGCACACTCCAACACAACAACTGAAAGGGAGTCACACACCTGACAAATAGAAGCTCTTAAGGCAGCAAGGCCAAGGTGATAGAACTGTCAACATCCTGGTTATAAGTGACTCCATATTCATACATAGAGATGAGCCACTTTCCAGGCTGGGCCAAGACAAGGTAATAGACAATGTAACAGTTAGACAAGGTAACATTTAGACAAGGTAATAGACAAGGTAACAGTTAAACATTGTAATAGTTAGACAAGGTAATAGTTAGACAAGGTAATATTTAGACAAGGTAATAGACAAGGTAACAGTTAGACAAGGTAACATTTAGACAAGGTAATAGACAAGGTAACAGTTAAACATTGTAATAGTTAGACAAGGTAATAGTTAGACAAGGTAATATTTAGACAAGGTAACAGTTAAACATTGTAATAGTTAGACAAGGTAACAGTTAGAAAAGGTAATAGTTAGACAAGGTAACAGTTAAACATTGTAATAGTTAGACAAGGTAACAATTAGACAAGGTAATAGTTAGACAAGGTAACAGTTAACATTGTAATAGTTAGACAAGGTAACAGTTAAACATTGTAATAGTTAGACAAAGTAACAGTTAGACAAGGTAACATTTAGACAAGGTAATAGTTAGATAAGGTAATAGTTAGACAAGGTAACAGACAAGGTAATAGTTAGACAAGTTAACAGTTAAACATTGTAATAGACAAGGTAATAGTTAGACAAGGTAACAGTTAGACAAGGTAACATTTAGACAAGGTAATAGTTAGATAAGGTAATAGTTAGACAAGGTAACAGACAAGGTAATAGACAAGTTAACAGTTAAACATTGTAATAGACAAGGTAATAGTTAGACAAGGTAACAGTTAGACAAGGTAACATTTAGACAAGGTAATAGTTAGACAAGGTAATAGACAAGGTAACAATTAGACAAGTTAACAGATAAGGTAACAGTTAGAAAAGGTAACAGTTAGACAAGGTAATAGTTAAGCGAGGTAATAGACAAGTTAACAGCTTCTTCTCAAGTGCATACGTGACGTGATCACTGTGCACATGTGAGTGAATGACATGAGAAATAACACACCACTGGATCCTATGAAGAAGAACATGATAAAGCTATGAATGTACAGTAGACCTTAGTGTGAGATTAGCCTCAAGCAGTATCATGCCATCTCCATGATTGATGCCACAAAACAATCAAAAGATAACTAACTTTAACCATCGGCTTAGCTATTATTGTCATGCAGAGGGTTCTAACATGTATCAGCTGGGGAGGAGATGACTGACAACGCTAATTGCTTTGTGAGGGCAAGTCTGTACCTATCTCCTTATGGCTTCTGTATATTACCCACGATTCTCTTTTTCCCCATGCTGCCTTTCTGGCAAGGTCAGACTTTTCAAATTGCCTTCATAGCCAGACAAAATCAATACTATCTAAAGGTTGTGCTGTTCAGTATTAAATGCCTTAACATGAAGATGTTCTCCTAGCTCTTGAAAACATAAGTATATGTCTAGTTACTCACAAATGTACCTAGCTCTTGAAAATATAAGTATCTGTCCAGTTACTCACAAATGTACCTAGTTATTGAAAATATAAGTATCTGTCCAGTTACTCACAAATGTACCTAGCTCTTGAAAATATAAGTATCTGTCCCATTACTCACAAATGTACCTAACTCTTGAAAATGTAAGTATCTGTCCAGTTACTCACAAATGTACCTAGCTCTTGAAAATATAAGTATCTGTCCAGTTACTCACAAATGTACCTAGCTCTTGAAAATATAAGTATCTGTCCCATTACTCACAAATGTACCTAACTCTTGAAAATGTAAGTATCTGTCCAGTTACTCACAAATGTACTTAGCTCTTGAAAATATAAGTATGTGTCCAGTTACTCACAAATGTACCTAGCTCTTGAAAATGTAAGTATCTGTCCAGTTACTCACAAATGTACCTAGCTCTTGAAAATGTAAGTATCTGTCCAGTTACTCACAAATGTACCTAGCTCTTGAAAATGTAAGTATCTGTTCCGTTACTCACAAATGTACCTAACTCTTGAAAATGTAAGTATCTGTCCAGTTACTCACAAATGTACTTAGCTCTTGAAAATATAAGTATGTGTCCAGTTACTCACAAATGTACCTAGCTCTTGAAAATGTAAGTATCTGTCCAGTTACTCACAAATGTACCTAGTTATTGAAAATATAAGTATCTGTCCAGTTACTCACAAATGTACCTAGCTCTTGAAAATATAAGTATCTGTCCAGTTACTCACAAATGTACCTAGCTCTTGAAAATATAAGTATCTGTCCAGTTACTCACAAATGTACCTAGCTCTTGAAAATGTAAGTATCTGTCCAGTTACTCACAAATGTACCTAGCTCTTGAAAATGTAAGTATCTGTCCAGTTACTCACAAATGTACCTAGCTCTTGAAAATGTAAGTATCTGTCCAGTTACTCACAAATGTACTTAGCTCTTGAAAATATAAGTATGTGTCCAGTTACTCACAAATGTACCTAGCTCTTGAAAATGTAAGTATCTGTCCAGTTACTCACAAATGTACCTAGCTCTTGAAAATGTAAGTATCTGTCCAGTTACTCACAAATGTACCTAGCTCTTGAAAATGTAAGTATCTGTTCCGTTACTCACAAATGTACCTAACTCTTGAAAATGTAAGTATCTGTCCAGTTACTCACAAATGTACTTAGCTCTTGAAAATATAAGTATGTGTCCAGTTACTCACAAATGTACCTAGCTCTTGAAAATGTAAGTATCTGTCCAGTTACTCACAAATGTACTTAGCTCTTGAAAATATAAGTATGTGTCCAGTTACTCACAAATGTACCTAGCTCTTGAAAATGTAAGTATGTGTCCAGTTACTCACAAATGTACCTAGCTCTTGAAAATGTAAGTATCTGTCCAGTTACTCAGACATATTAGATTGTCAGGCCTAGCGGCAGAACTAATGGCCATGCAAGGGGCGTGTCCTTAGTTTTTAAGTCAAGACAATTGCCTTGAGCTCCTCTGCATCCCTTTAACAGTAAATAAAACCCCTCACTATATCATAACAAGTATTGAACTCCCTCCATATCATCTGCAAATATTATCCAAAATGCATATCTAAATAAACTGTCAACTCTCCCTATCAAACCCAGCAACCATTCTCTTGGGTGGCTTCAACTATACATCCATTAACTGGGTAATCTACATCACCACCACCAGTTATATGTATGCACAAAGATTCCTGGACTTCAGTAATGCCAGCTCCTTGGACTGACTATTTCTAGTCACAGTTATGGTTACTAAATATTGACTGTAGTTCTTGGAAGGCTTGGCATAATGGTTAAGGTGTTTACCTCACAGACACAAGGTACAGAGTTTGATTCTGACCTTTGAAAGAGAAATTGGCTAGGCTTAAAATAGCCCACAAGGCCACCTAGCCTAGTACTTGTCTATGAACCAGTATAGCTCTCCTATGCTTAAGATATTCAGTTACCACATTCCTATTCAGATCTGAGCACCATTCAGTGATATTCACTATAAGGGTAAAACCTGATCTGCCCCAAACCCTTCTGTCTTTAATAGACTAATACAAGGCAGACTTACTCCAGCTAACTGATGACCATTTGGAGTCTTAATGTCCTTCTCATCTTGATGACCCCATCATGCATGCTACCACAGTTATGGAGCACTTCTATGCTCACAAATCCCCATAAGACACAAATACTATGCCAAGTTCAGGAATCAACCCCAGTGGTGAAATCCTGGTAAAAATAAGCTACAATAAGCAGAAAAAAATCTTAGCCTGAATGTGTTAACTTAATATCCAGTCTTCAATAGGAAAATTCAAAAAGATGAATAAAGAGTTCAGAATCAAAATCAAACCCTTCATAAGTAAGTAGGAACTGAAAATTGCAACCAATGCTAAGGACAGCCACACGGCCTTATTCAGTTATGTCAGAAACCTTAGAATTAATGCCCAGCAGTGTACAAAACTAATACATAACAGCAACACACCTAAGAACATAGCCAACATATTGGATGAGAAATGTAGCTCAAATTCTACTTCTCCACCCCTTCAAACTTTCCACAGCAAATGACCAAGTCCATGCTACTGCTCTGATCACTTCGGTACAAGTCCTGACTGCTCTGTCCAAGGCTAAAAACACTGGCTCCATGGGTTCTAATAATGTGTCAGGTTGCCCCCATGTAAGTACCAGACACTGTATTGTTGACCTGCTATTAAGCCTATTTCATCTTAGTCTATCCATCCAATTCATGAACCCCTCTAGTCACAGCACTCCATAAGGAGGGACCTACTATTGACCCTGGGAACTATAGATGTATAAGCCACACCAGCCTTATCTGTAATGAAGTACATCATCATGGAACTTAGTAACAAGGATATAGGCAGTCTACAGGCCCTGGGACCAAGCCAATTTGGATTTGTCATCATCATGGAACTTGGTAACAAGGATATAGGTAATCTACAGGCCCTGGGACCAAGCCAATTTGGGTTTGTAAATGGTAGATCTTCTCTTCTGAACTTGGTGGGCTTCTTTGAGCAGGTCACTAATATTATTAGACATAGGCAAATCTATTCACAAAACCTACCTGGACCTGGCAAAGGCCTTTGATAACATCCCACATTCTAGCATTATTGATGAGCTAATCAAATTAAATTTAACCCTATGTTACCTGCCTCACCAAAAGAACTCAATCTATTAGAGCTGATGGCACACTGTCATAAAAAAAGTTATTACTAGCTATGTTACCCAAGGATCAGACCTAGTAAAACTTCTCTTTGGTATTTATTTATTTGGTGTCAAGGCTTATATGAAGGGCCTGTGGCTGACTAAGTTTGCGGATGACTGCAAACTTGGAGTGGACATAAACTTCCCATCAGATGTCCAGATTCTCCAGGTGGATCTAGCATGCACTAACAATGGTAACTGCACCTAGACAACAAGAAATTCAACACTGTGTCCTTTGACCGACAAACATTCCCACTTACCTACCATATAGGTAACACCACTTTGAAAGCTGACTCAGCCATCAGGGACCTGGACACTTTCATTGATAATGAACTATCCTTTGATCACCAAAGCAAATATCCACTGTCATTTAGAAATTCTGTTATATGACCAGACTGATCACTAGGGGTAGATCTTCAAGGTCCAAGGCAGTTATTATCACTCTCTACCCCTCCCTCATCAGGCTCATAATAGTGTATAATGCCCCCTTTTGGTATGTACTTGTCTAACCATATGATTCAGCTTGAAAGACCAAAGCATTTACCCAGGGAGATAATCAATGACATGTCTTCCTTAAGGTACACTGATCACCTTAAAGAGATCTGTCTCTCTTGTCTGTTTGCTATAGACTCTTGAGGGGACCGCTGTCTGGCCTACAGAGCCTCAAAGCATCCAGTCCTATGTGACATCCTGAATATCCACAAAAGAAATAGAACCGAAAACACCTGCTCATGAGATCTAAATTTCCACTGAAATATAAATAGGACATGCTGATGAGATAGATATCTCTTCCAGAGAATCCCTCTTTTATGGAATAAACTTAAACCAACAGGCTCAGTGACCCTCTTTACGTATAACCTGGATGAATGGATTTGCAATTATAAATACCCCTCAGGTCTGGCTCATCAAGCCCTTATTGAAAGGGTTTAAAGTTAAATATTAATTACACTATGGATCTCCCTCTGAAGTCCTCATTGAAGTGGGTTGTCACTGGGTATTAATTATTCATGTCTGATGGTATTTTGATTTGGGATCTTGTGGCTAGGCTGCAAATATTCCTCCAAATTATTAGCCTAGTATTAACCTATAAATGTTAAAAATGTTCATGTGTCTAGAAATGTGTTACTAAAGATGTGTAAATGGCAAACTGTTTAACACAAACTCTTCTTTCAGTACTATAAGCCACAACAAACACATTAATTATTATTTTCTAATATTTTATTTTTTTGTAAAATCCCCAAATCCCCAGTTCTCCTGGACACAGTCGGCAGCCTGTTCTTACTATGGTAAAATCCCCAGTGCTCCTGGACACAGTCAGCAGCCTGTTCTTACTGTGGTAAAATCCCCAGTGCTCCTGGACACAGTCGGCAGCCTGTTCTTAGTGCGGTATAGTCTCCCTACTGCTAGTACACTGAAAGGCTTACAATGCCAAAAGGATACCTCCCTATTCCGGCTACAAAATGGAAAGCTATACTGTCCCTCAATATTAAAGACTGAAAATGTTACTATACATTAACTTACTCTATGTGTACTCTATGTTATTTTACCTGAACTGGGTCCATAGCACTGCTAGCTAGCCCTTGGGTCCCCCATAAAGTCATCATTTTCTCCTAAAAACTGGCTAACTTACAATCGTTAGTGAAAGATACATCTAAGTGACAAAACATAGGTATTTTACTTGCCCAAAACCTGTTTTTTAACTCAGCAGTGTAATGCTAAATATTTACAGTCACTAAATACTTACAGTGCAGGCACAGGTTTCACGAATCTCATGGTCTGGTTAAGCCCCACTCCGCTCGCCCTCGATGCACTCAGGCTTGCTCCACACCCTACCCTGCCCCCAAATTCCACCCACCCCCAGTAGTGCTAAATTTATAGTACTAAAAGCCACACACCCTCCTTTATAACCAATCAGCTATAACCACCTAATTAAAAGCAGTCTCCCCTACCTGCTACTAATTTCCTAGATGTCTTAATATTCCTGCTCTCAATACAATACCAACATAATGCCTCAGCTGGTTGCAACATTATCACCCAAAATAATGCTATTATTTTCTCTGCTATCCCTGTTGCTCATTGCATAGCTCCTCACCTCTTATGAAAATCAATGTTACCTAGAATTCTACTATCCAAAATCCCGAGCCACCACACCTGTAGTATCCAGTACAATTTACCACTTCATATTTCCCCTCACACCTAACTCCTTAACTCCTAAAAACTGCCAACATACTAGAGTCAGATATATTAGCCCTAAAACCAAACACTATCAAAACTTATATACAAAATCTTTAAACTCATAGTTAAATTACATTACAACCTTACAATAATGGTGACATCCACCCAAACTCTGGTCCATCCTATCTTACTGACTCTAGCCCCCACACTACCAATCCTACTAACATATTATCTTCAAACGGGCCCCCAATTCATTCCTGGCCTGCCAGCTAAACATCAGAAGCATAAGGTCCATAACTTACATGCCTTCTTAGCAGTTTATTCCTCTGATATATTATGTCTTACAGAAACCTGGCTAAAACTGGTAACTACAGACAATGAGGTATTACCACCAGGGTACAACATACTTAGATTAGACCGAACTACCAGGAAGAGTGTTGGGGTAGCTATACTCATTAAAAATACTCTAAATGTTATGACAGACTCCTTACAACCACTCCAGGTTAATAATGCAGAAATCATTATTACCAAACTACAAATTAACAAAAACAAATGAATAAATATTGTCTGTGTTTACATTCCCCCAGGTAATAACACAAATACCCTCGAAGACATCCTCTTCTGGTTATCCAGCACCTACCCCCAAGAAACTATTGCACTTGGAGACTTCAACACTGATTGGAACATCTGTTCCTTGGAATCTCCTACAAGCCATGTAAACATTTATGGGTTTTCACAGACCATATCCTCCCCCACCAGGATCGGTAAACCTAATAACAAAATAAGTATCCTAGACTGGATACTTATCAATAGCCATCCCCATATATCCAAGTCTGGTACCATGTCTGATGATCTAAGTGATCACTTTCTTACCTATATAATTAAGCACAAGGTTGACAACTCTCACTAACCCACCTACAAAACAATAAGAAATAAGAACTTTAACTTCACCAATTTCCAAAATTAACTCAAGTTATGCAATTGGTCAGTTCTAAAACAATTGCCTTTGGATGAAGCTGTAGTATTCTTTAATACCACCTAAAACAATTGCCTTTTGATGAAACTGTAGTATTCTTTAATACCACCTAAAACAATTGTCTTTGGATGAAGCTGTAGTATTCTTTAATACCACCTAAAACAATTGTCTTGGATGAAGCTGTAGTATTCTTTAATACCACCTAAAACAATTGCCTTTGAATGAAGCTGTTGAATTCTTTAATACCACCTAAAACAATTGCCTTGAATGAAGCTGTAGTATTCTTTAATACCACCTAAAACAATTGCCTTTGGATGAAGCTGTGGCATTCTTTAATACCACCTAAAACAATTGCCTTGGATGAAGCTGTAGTATTCTTTAATACCACCGAAAACAATTGCCTTTGGATGAAGCTGTAGGATTTTTTAATACCACCTAAAACAATTGCCTTGGATGAAGCTGTAGTATGCTTTAATACCACCTAAAACAATTGCCTTTAGATGAAGCTGTAGTATTCTTTAATACCACCTAAAACAATTGCCTTTGGATGAAGCTGTAGTATTCTTTAATACCACCTAAAACAATTGCCTTTGGATGAAGCTGTAGTATTCTTTAATACCAGCTAAAACAATTGCCTTTGGATGAAGCTGTAGTATTCTTTAATACCACCTAAAACAATTGCCTTGGATGAAGCTGTAGTACTCCTTAATACCACCTAAAACAATTGCCTTTGGATGAAGCTGTAGTATTCTTTAATACCACCTAAAACAATTGCCTTTGGCTGAAGCTGTAGTATTCTTTAATACCACCTAAAACAATTGCCTTTGGATGAAGCTGTAGTATTCTTTAATACCACCTAAAACAATTGCCTTTGGATGAAGCTGTAGTATTCTTTAATACCACCTAAAACAATTGCCTTTGTATGAAGTTGTAGTATTCTTTAATACCACCTAAAACAATTGCCTTTGGACGAAGCTGTAGTATTCTTTAATACCACCTAAAACAATTGCCTTTGGACGAAGCTGTAGTATTTTTTAATACCACCTTAAACAATTGCATTGGATGAAGCTGTAGTATTCTTTAATACCACCTGAAACAATTGCCTTTGCATGAAGCGGTAGTACTTTAATACCAAATTCCTTGCCATCCCTGATTCTCATGCTCCTGCTCGCTGTATTAGGACCAAAACAAAAACTGCACCATGGCTTTCAAAAGATACCAAATCAAAAATCTTACTTAGAAATAATGCATGAGCCACTTGGTGTGCCACAAATGCCCCACTAGATCAACGTAGATATCGGCAGCTAAAGAATGACACAAAAAATCTGTTATACTAGATAAAAGAAACTACTACTGCCATCTTCAACAGAAGCACCAAACCAAACCCGAAAAGTTTTGGGCAGGAATAAACAAACTTCATCCTCCACTCCTACTCCCCCCAGTTGCTAACCATAAATCTCTGGAGGACATTGCAAATACCTTTAATAGTTTCTTCACAGAGACTATCCAGTCCCTAACTATCCAACTAACTCCTAGTTGCTCTAACTCAAATGCTGCTACACCCAATACCCAACTTGCCTTTAGATTTCAACCTGTTTATAGGTTCATAGGTTCATAGGTTCATACTAGGCTATTTGCCCTAGGGCATTTATAAGCCTAGCCAGAGTGTGTTTGGCTTTCGCCACCCATTTTAAATGAATTTTGCTATGCCCTTTATTGAGGTTAGTATACTGTGCCTCTGTCTAACAGTGACACAGAAGTGATACCTGTGATAAACCTATGATCTCCCATCCACTCATCAAGATTCCTCTTGAAGAGAGTCAATGAGGGACTCTGCCTAACCTGGACTGGGATTTTATTCCAGAGTGAAGGGAGCCTCTGGGTTATGAATCTGTCCCTCCAGCATGTCCTATTTATTTCAGTGCTGAGGTTCAAGTCTCTCGAGCGTGTAGCTCAATGGGATTTGGATTTTCTGAGGTGCAGCATGTCCATTAATTCCGGGTTGGACATGGCTTTATACGTCAGGCACAGATCACCTCTGAGCAGGCGGTATGCCACTGAGTAGAGCTGGAGTTTCTTTAACCGGGCAGCATGTGGCATCTGTTTGAGCCCTTTGATCCTCTTGGTGAGGTACTTTTGGGGTCTTTCCAGTTGCTTCAGGTGTCTGGTAAGGTACATCTCAAAAGGGGCACTGTACTCAATTATGGGCCTGATGAGGGATGAGTAAAGAGGCACGATGACCTCCCCTGAACTAGATGATAATCCCTTCATGATTAGGTGGGCTATATAAAATGTTTTTCTAACCACTTTGGCCAAGAGGTTTTCAAATGAGAGATTGCTATCAACTTGGGTCCCCAGATCCCTAATTACTTCTTCTGTACTTAATGGATTACCACCTATGTGGTAATTTGTGCGCACTTTGTTTTTGCCAAAGGGGATGACTATACACTTTTTGGCATTTAGCTTGAGGCCATGGCTCTGGCACCAGTTGTCTGTGTCTATGAGGCCCTTTTGTAGGATGCTTGTACCGGCTGGAGAGTTGATTATGGCACCTAGTTTGCAGTCATCTGCGAACTTGGTCAGCCACAGTCCTTCCGTGTTGGCCTGTACCTCCGAGAAATATATACCGAACAAGAGAGGTCCCAGGACTGAGCCTTGTGGGATGCCACTTGTAACTGGTTTGGAGTCTGACATGGCTCCAGCAATTCTAACCATGTGGGTTCTGTCCTTGAGCCAGTTTGCAACCCATCTAGTGACATAGGGGTTTATATTTAAGCTGGTGAGCTTATCTATAATGCCCGAGTGGGGTATTGTATCGAAGGCTTTTGCGAGGTACAGGTAGGCTGTGTGGACCACCTTCCCCTCGTCAATGGCCTTGGTGAATGTTTCAAAGAAATCGACCAGGTTTAAGAGGCAGGATCTGCCCTTAACAAAGCCAGACTGGGTAGGATCCAGTGTCTGTAGGTCCCCAATATCTTTATTTATGAGGTTCATGATGATCCTTTCCATAGCTTTGCAGACCAAGCTAGTCAGGCTTATAGGGCGATAGTTTCTAGGATCCATTGAGGCACCACCTTTGTGGAGAGGGACCACTGTTGCTGTACGCCACTCTTTGGGTACATATCCTGTAGTAAGGCTGAGACTGAACAGTAGTTTTATGTTTGGGTTTAGCTCTTCTTGGAATTCATGTAGGACGCAGCCCGGGACACCGTCTGGTCCCATTGATGCTGTGTTTTTTGCTTTGGAGAGGTCGGCTCTTACCTAAGTATCTGAGATGTCAGGGGGGCAGCACTCTGCTGGGATAGATATTTGCCCTTTTGGTGGGGGGGGGGTTTCGCTGAACCTGTCAGCTAGGATGTTGGCAATGTCTGTGGGTTTGGTGTATTTTTTGTCATTTTGGACTAATTCTGAGCATATCTGGGAATTCCCACCCAGGTTCCTAACATAACTAAAGAAAGCCTTGTGATTATCCTTAGTGTCCTGTGCAATATTTCTCTCGAAGCTGGCCTTAGACGATTTAATGAGTGCCCGTAGTTTTTTGCTAATACTGATCAGAGATGCCTTCCCTTTTTGGGATTTTGCTCTATCATGTAGTAGCTTCCTCCTTCTATTGTATAGTTTGTTTATGGCTGGGGTCCACCAGACAGGATGCCTGCCTTTGGAGGATTGGGTCTTGGTTTTACTTGGGATTGCATGATCCATGCATTCTTGAAATATAGAATGCGTTTATAAAGGATTCTGCGGTCTGGGCCATATTTTCCACAGGTCAGGGGGGGCTTTGAAGAATTCCACCTCGGTTTTGAGGAGTGTGAAATTTTCTTTAGAGAAGTTTTTCACTGTGGTTTTCTGGGCAGGGGGTGGGGTCGGGATGTGAATGTCCAGAGAGATTAGTTTATGGTCTGATCTTACCAGTGAGGGATACACTTCTGGTCTGGAGCATAGAGCCCCCATGTTGGTGATGATCAGGTCCAGTATGTTTCCCCCTCTTGTGGGAGTGGTAACAAGTTGTTCCATAGCATTTGAGTTTATAAATTTTAGGAACCTTTGGGCTAGGGTGTTGGAGCTAGAGTAATGCTCCCAGTCTATGTTTGGGTAGTTGAAGTCACCCAATATAATGGTGTTTGGAGAGACCTTCATATTTTCCAGTGTTCTCAGGAAGGCTGAGTAGGGTTCCTGGGTTTGGGAGGGTGGTCTGTAGCAGGCTATAAACTGGAAGGCAGTTTTACCCACTGTTAGTTGCACATGGATAGTCTCTGATGCTTCGTGCTGTGCCACCAACCTGGAGGTGTGGGTATCTTTGATGAATATTGATACCCTCCCTCCTTTTGTGGTTCGGTCCAAGTTTTGGGGCTGAAAAGCATGGTATGAGGTATAACCTGGTAATGCTGGGGCGCTCTTGGGAGCCTTGAACCAGGTTTCTGTTACTGCACAGATATCAATGTTCTCCATGCTAAGGAGAGTTTCAAGTGCATGCATCTTGAGGTTTAGACTTCTGGCGTTGAGTAGCATTACTCTTAGTTTCTTATCCCTTGTGATACCTATGGAGGTGGGTTTGTCTTTTGAGCCTTGCCTAAAAAGGCACTATGGGGTGGCAAGAGCCTTTGCCAATATCCAAAAGCCCAGGAGTGACAGGTGCAAGCTGTCCCTAGCGAAGAATCGTGGCTTGTCGAGCATGTCATCCCAGGCTGACAGGCATTGGATCCCCTTTGAATGACACCAATACTTAAGCCAATTGTTGAAATTGATCAACTTGTCTTCATATTGTGGCATCATTCTTGGTGAGGGTAAGATGCTACTCAAGGTCAGGGTCATACCGGCCTGGGCTACATGCTCAGAGAGCTCCTCTATGTCTCTTTTCATGTAGTCCAGGGAGGTACGTCTCAGGTCATTCACACCAGCATGGACAATGACTGAGTCATATTTGTACTTGCCTTGGAGTGACCTGAGTGCTTGTGTTATGTGGCAGATCCTAGCGCCCGACAGGCAGCTCACCATGACCTTCTCCTTGTTCAGCCTGGTGAGCGGGATGTCAGCGTGCCTGACGATCGCGTCACCTATTACAAGTGTATTATGTGTGTTGTTTAGCCTTAAGGGCTGTGACTGTTCGGCACACTGGCTTTGTGAGCTATGTGTTGCACATGTTTTGTTTTGGGGTAGCGGTTGCTTGGGTGTCTGCTTTGGAGGTCTCTGCTGCTTAGGTAGATTTTTATTTAGAGCTTCCGAGTATGTTTTTGTGTGTTTATGTGTTTAGTTTGCTGTCATGGTAGGTCTATGTGAGACTGGAATTGTAGTGAGTGTGGTTTCCTTCTCCTCCTGACTGGTTATGCCAGTACTGAGTTGAGAGAGCTTAGCCTCCAGTTTGGCTATATGGTTGCATCTCTCACATGTGTTGGAATTTGTTGGGAGGAGGAGAGGGTTGTCTGTGTACATGAGGCAGTTGTAACATTGCCTCAAGATTCCCAGATTTACCAGCTGAACTGGAGAGGAGATTGACAACTGAGCTTTGGACATGCTAGAATAGTTTTGGGAATTCCTTTATAATTGAAAAAAAGGGCCAATGGGGAATAAGGTACTCAAGGGGAGCTTGTGAGGGTGTAGTGCTTTTAATTTTTTAGTGCTGACATATATAATTGCTTTAGTGAGCAAGTGCAAAGCTTTAGAGTAGGAATAGGGTGTTTATTATGAGAACTAGATCAATTCTAAGGGAAAAAGTGAAGAGCAGACTTTGTGGAGCTGAGAATGGTTTAAACCCAATTAAGTGGAGCTGCCCTATGCTGGGTTATGCACAAAATCGCGCAAAGCCTCGCAAAGCGAGTATTATACAGGGGGACTTGAAAGAGCTAGAAATTGGCCCAAAACGGCCAATAGACTATCAGATTCTTGTGCTGGGAACACTCCTCCAGGGATAGATAGGCTGCTCTAAGCTCCCCACTGCCACTGGTGAACAAAGAAGCCTCCCTTTATCTAAGAAAAGAAATGGGCAACAAGGGAACTTTCCAAAAGTCCAGAATACAGCAAAGCCTGTATTTGGACTACTCTAGGTCAGGAAAGACGGGAAACAAGGATTTTTTTTTTTTGTTTTTTTTTTCTTTTTTGCAACAAACAGCAGGAAAATACAATAAATATGTAGCCCAGGCTAGCGCACTTGAGTGTGTAGCCTCAACAGGTAAATGCAACAAACAGGACAAAGTTTAAAAGTGCAGGTGCAAAAACAACTTTAAACAGTTTAAAACAGTTAAAGAAGCAGAAATACTTGCAGTTTAGCTAGATCGGACAGTCGCGCAGGTAGTAGCAGGAAACAAAACACGTTTATCAGGTTAGCAGTCGCTATTTTAGCCTCACTGCTGCTAGCACCAATCTGCAAGACCACGAGGAGCTTGGCTGAGTAGTAACAAGCGCAAAAACCACGACAAAGTGGGTTTTATACAGGGGGACTTGAAAGAGCTAGAAATTGGCTCAAAACGGCCACTAGACTACCAGATTCTTGTGCTGGGAACACTCCTCCAGGGATAGATAGGCTGCTCTAAGCTCCCCACTGCCACTGGTGAACAAAGAAGCCTCCCTTTGTCCAAGAAAGGAAATGGGCAACACAGGAACTTTCCAAAAGTCCAGAATACAGCAAAGCCTGTATTTGGACTACTCTAGGTCAGGAAAGATGGGAAACAAGGATAATTTTTTTTTTTCTTTTTTGCAACAAACAGCAGGAAAATGCAATAAATATGTAACACAGGCTAGCGCACTTGAGTGTGTAGCCTCAACAGGTAAATGCAACAAACAGGACAAACTTTAAAAGTGCAGGTGCAAAAACAACTTTAAAAAGTTTAAAACAGTTCAAGAAGCAGAAATTCTTGCCGTTTAGCTAGATCGGACAGTCGCCCAGGTAGTAGCAGGAAAAAAAACACTTTTATCAGGTTAGCAGTCGCTCTTTTTTATTCTCTCTGCTGCTAGCACCACTCTGCAGGACCACGATGAGCTTGGCTGAGTAGTAACAAGTGCAAAAACCGCACCAAAGCGGGTTTTATACAGGGGGACTTGAAAGAGCTAGAAATTGGCCCAAAACAGCCAATAGACTACCAGATTCTTGTGCTGGGAACACTCCTCCAGGGACAGATAGGCTGCTCTAAGCTCCCCACTGCCACTGGTGAACAAAGAAGCCTTCCTTTATCCAAGAAAGGAAATGGGCAACACAGGAACTTTCCAAAAGTCCAGAATACAGCAAAGCCTGTATTTGGACTACTCTAGGTCAGGAAAGATGGGAAACAAGGATAATATTTTTGTTTTTCTTTTTGCAACAAACAGCAGGAAAATGCAATAAATATGTAGCACAGGCAAGCGCACTTGAGTGTGTAGCCTCAACAGGTAAATGCAACAAACAGGACAAACTTTAAAAGTGCAGGTGCAAAACAACTTTAAACAGTTTAAAACAGTTCAAGAAGCAGAAATACTTGCAGTTTAGCTAGATCGGACAGTCGCCCAGGTAGTAGCAGGAAAAAACACTTTTATCAGGTTAGCAGTCACTCTTTTAGCCTCTCTGCTGCTAGCACCACTCTGCAGGACCACAAGGAGCTTGGCTGAGTAGTAACAAGCGCAAAAACCGCGCCAAAGCGGGTTTTATACAGGGGGACTTGAAAGAGCTAGAAATTGGCCCAAAACAGCCAATAGACTACCAGATTCTTGTGCTGGGAACACTCCTCCAGGGATAGATAGGCTGCTCTAAGCTCCCCACTGCCACTGGTGAACAAAGAAGCCTCCCTTTATCCAAGAAAGGAAATGGGCAACACAGGAACTTTCCAAAAGTCCAGAATACAGCAAAGCCTGTATTTGGACTACTCTAGGTCAGGAAAGATGGGAAACAAGGATAATTTTTTTTTTTTTCTTTTTTGCAACAAAAAGCAGGAAAATGCAATAAATATGTAACACAGGCTAGCGCACTTGATTGTGTTGCCTCAACAGGTAAATGCAACAAACAGGACAAACTTTAAAAGTGCAGGTGCAAAAACAACTTTAAACAGTTTAAAACAGTTCAAGAAGCAGAAATACTTGCAGTTTAGCTAGATCGGACAGTCACCCAGATAGTAGCAGGAAAAAAAGCACTTTTATCAGGTTAGCAGTTGCTCTTTTAGCCTCTCTGCTGCTAGCAACACTCTGCAGGACCACAATAAGCTTGGCTGAGTAGTAACAAGTGCAAAAACTGCACCAAAGCGGGTTTTATACAGGGGGACTTGAAAGAGCTAGAAATTGGCCCAAAACAGCCAATAGACTACCAGATTCTTGTGCTGGGAACACTCCTCCAGGGACAGATAGGCTGCTCTAAGCTCCCCACTGCCACTGGTGAACAAAGAAGCCTTCCTTTATCCAAGAAAGGAAATGGGCAACACAGGAACTTTCCAAAAGTCCAGAATACAGCAAAGCCTGTATTTGGACTACTCTAGGTCAGGAAAGATGGGAAACAAGGATAATTTTTTTGTTTTTTTTCTTTTTTGCAACAAACAGCAGGAAAATGCAATAAATATGTAACACAGGCTAGCGCACTTGAGTGTGTAGCCTCAACAGGTAAATGCAACAAACAGGACAAACTTTAAATGTGCAGGTGCAAAAACAACTTTAAACAGTTTAAAACAGTTCAAGAAGCAGAAATACTTGCAGTTTAGCTAGATCGGACAGTCGCCAGGTAGTAGCAGGAAAAAAAACACTTTTATCAGGTTAGCAGTTGCTCTTTTAGCCTCTCTGCTGCTAGCACCATTCTGCAGGACCACGATGAGCTTGGATGAGTAGTAACAAGTGCAAAAACTGCACCAAAGCGGGTTTTATACAGGGGGACTTGAAAGAGCTAGAAATTGGCCCAAAACAGCCAATAGACTACCAGATTCTTGTGCTGGGAACACTCCTCCAGGGATAGATAGGCTGCTCTAAGCTCCCCACTGCCACTGGTGAACAAAGAAGCCTCCCTTTATCCAAGAAAGGAAATGGGCAACACAGGAACTTTCCAAAAGTTCAGAATACAGCAAAGTCTGTATTTGGACTACTCTAGGTCAGGAAAGATGGGAAACAAGGATCATTTTTTTGTTTTTTTTCTTTTTTGCAACAAACAGCAGGAAAATGCAATAAATATGTAACACAGGCTAGTGCACTTGATTGTGTAGCCTCAACAGGTAACTGCAACAAACAGGACAAACTTTAAATGTGCAGGTGCAAAAACATCTTTAAACAGTTTAAAACAGTTAAAGAAGCAGAAATACTTGCAGTTTAGCTAGATTGGACAGTCGCCCAGGTAGTAGCAGGAAAAAAAAACACTTTTATCAGGTTAGCAGTCACTCTTTTAGCCTCTCTGCTGCTAGCCCCACTCTGCAGGACCATGAGGAGCTTGGCTGAGTAGTAACAAGCGCAAAAACCACGCCAAAGCGGGTTTTATACAGGGGGACTTGAAAGAGCTAGAAATTGGCCCAAACGCCCAATTGTCTACCAGATTCTTGTGCTGGGAACACTCCTCCAGGGATAGATAGGCTGCTCTAAGCTTCCCACTGCCACTGGTGAACAAAGAAGCCTCCCTTTATCTAAGAAAGGAAATGAGCAACACAGGAACTTTCCATAAGTTCAGAATACAGCAAAGTCTGTATTTGGACTACTCTAGGTCAGGAAAGATGGGAAACAAGGATCATTTTTTTGTTTTTTTTGTTTTTTGCAACAAACAGCAGGAAAATGCAATAAATATGTAACCCGGGCTTCATCACTTAGCCAAGCCCTAATTAAGAAATTAAAGCCTAACACCCTATCTGTGGATCTCCTCCCTGCAGAGTATCTGCAAAAAGCTGCAGATCCCATTTCCATCTTAATCAATAGAACTATATGTGAAGTTACCACCCCCTCCATCTGGAAAATATCCCATGATATACCACTCCATAAAGGAGGTAGCTCCACTGAACTGTCACATTTCAGACCCATAGCTATTCTGTCACTGCTGGCTGAAATTATGGAGAAGTGCATCCATAAACAACTTCAGCATTATCTCATTCAGAATAATCCGCTGGCTAACTCTCAACATGGCTTTAGGCCATACCACAGTACCACCTCTGCCCTCCTCTCATTCTCTAACATCATTAACCATAACTGAAATACAAATTATCCTCAACTCTCTTTCTTGATCTCTCCAAAGCCTTCAATATGGTTAACCACCAGATACTCATCCATACTCTGAAGGCTGTCTCCTTAGATAACCATGCTCTCCAATGGTTTCAATCTTACCTGTGTGGCAGACAGCAGTCTGTCTTATGGCAGGCCAAACTATTCACCCTTCTACCCATCACCCTAGGAGTTTCCTAGGGCTCTATACTATGACCCCTTCTATTCTCTATCTTTATTAATGACCCCCACACTGTCATCCCAAATGCAACCTACATCCAATATGCGGATGACTCCACTTTAATTTGTTCAGCCACCTCCCCACAAGTCTATTGACATCATCCCAGAATGCTTTCAACATAGTTGAAAATTGGCTCTCTAATCATAGTCTGATCTTAAAACCTAACCAAACAAAGCTGCTACTTTTCTCTCCCACTCGTAGGTCCTCCCCCTATTCTTTACCATAAAATCTAATAATGGCACCATTATTTCCCCGGATGCCCAGACTGAAGTCTTAGGTGTTATAGTTGACAATAACCTTAAATTTGATTTGCATGTTGACTAAACTATCAAAACTATTAATAAAAAACTTGGCTCCCTTTATAAGATCAAACCTTTCCTTACTCCACTTGCTAGAACTGCTGTTGCCCACTCCCATCTACTCTCTACCCTTCTTTATGCCTCCCCTTTCATAGGTTCATAAGTAGGTAATAGGCTATCAGCCAAAGGGCCTACGTAAGCCTAGCCAACAAGGTTCCCTGGCTTACGCCACCCAATAAAGTTATTTTCCTGTGCCACTGTCGAGCAGAGACACAGAAGTGATCCCCGGGGTGTATTTCCTATTTCTCATCCAGTCATCAAGATTTTTCTTGAAGAATGCTAATGAAGAACTTTGCTTGACATAGATGGGTAGCCTGTTCCAGAGTATATGAAGTCTCTGGGACAGGACTCTATCCCTCCAGCATGTCCTGTTTATTGTGGTGACATGGTTTAGGTCCCTAGAGTGTGTAGCTCAGAGGGATTGGGATTTCTTTAGGTGTAGCATGTCCAACAGCTCTAGGTTTGACATAGCTTTATATGTTAGGCAGATATTTATTTATTTTATTTATTTTATTTTATTTTATTTTACATTTGTTGACCGGGATAATCTAACTGGATTTATGTCCATTTTTAGTAGAGTCCTGGGGAGATAAGCTCCAAGAGATTACTAGACTACTAACATACAAGTACTAGTTGTTATACAGTTAAATACTACAAATTTTAAACAATTCAGAATCTTCACAGTTTATACAAAAAACATGTTACAAGCATTAGATAAGATATTTTAGACTTTATGTACAAGACTTCATTAGTAACTAGAAAGTAATTGTTACACAAATGCATACTTCAAGTTTCAACAGTTCAGCAATGCTCACAGTTTAAACAATATTTGTTGCCTGCCTTAGGTAGGATGCTTTAGAATTATATGCAGAAGAATTTAACTAGAGATAATTTAAAATACCTATTAGGATAAGATATGTTTTGCCAAGGATAGGCCTTGATCTAAAAAGACACAGATAAATCAGGAATTAGGTCTTAAGAGAGGGATTTTGGGATATAGTATGAGATTAGTCTGGATTTGTACAGGGACATAACCAATATGGGTTTTAAGATAGAGTTTCAGATTGTGTTTAAAAAGTGTAAATGAAAACAGCGATGTAAGTTCATGGGGGAGTTGGTTCCAATACTTTCCAACTGCATTTGAGAACAGAGCATCTCCTGCCATATTATTAGATTTACATGTTGATACAAGTAGTTTATTAGATGAGTGTAAAGTTGAAAGGTTCTTATATTGGGTAATGAGACTAGCAAGTATTGGGGTATTGGTAGATTGGAAAAGGGTTTTGTGTGCAATGGTGAGTTGTTTAAAATGAATCTGATTCAGAAGCTCTAACCAACCGAGATCACCTCGGAGTAGGCGATATGCTACGGAGTAAAGCTGGAGTTTTTTGAGACGGTCAGTGTAGGGCATTTGTTTGAGGCCAGTAATCCTCTTTGTGAGGTACTTCTGTGGCCTTTCCAGCTGCTGCAGATGTCTTGTGAGGCAGATTCCAGAAGGGGCGTTGTACTCTATAATGGTTCTAATGAGTGTTGAGTAGAGGGGAACAATAATCTCTTTATTCCCCTTTATTCACCAACTTGATCAAATTCGATCTTAGCAACTCTCTATCTGTTATAACCACATTGCTTCATAGGTTCATAGGTTCATAGGTTGATACTAGGCTATCTGCCCTAGGGCATTTATAAGCCTAGACAGTGTGTGTTTGGCTTTCTCCACCCTTTTAGATTAGTTGACTGTGCCTCTGCATAGTAGGTCACAGAAGATAGCCCTTTTAAGGTTAGTTTACTGTGCCTATGTCTAGTAGGGACACAGAAGAGATCCCAGGGGTAAACCTACGATCTCCCATCCATCTCTTGAAGAGGGTCATTGAGGGGCTCTGCCTAACATGGATTGGGATTTTGTTCCAGAGTGAGGGGAGCCTCTGGGATATGAATCTGTCCCTCCAGCATGTCCTATTTATTTCTGTGCTGAGGTTTAAGTCCCTAGAGTGTGTAGCTCTAAGGGATTTGGATTTCCTGAGGTGGAGCATGTCCATTAATTCTGGGTTGGACATGGCTTTATACGTCAGGCACAGATCGCCTCTGAGTAGGCGGTAAGCAACTGAGTAGAGGTGGAGTTTCTTTAGCCTAACTGCGTATGGCATCTGTTTGAGTCCCTTGATCCTCTTGGTGAGGTACTTTTGGGGTCTTTCCAGTTGCTGCAGATGTCAGGTAAGGTATATCCCGAATGGGGAATTGTATTCAATTATGGGACTGATGAGTGATGAGTAGAGGGGCACAATGACCTCTCTTGATCTAGATGTGAACCCTTTCGTGATAAGGTGGGCTATATAGATTGTAAAAGGAGAGATTGTCAAAGGAGAGATTGCTACTTCTTCTGTACTTAATGGATTACCACCTATGTGGTAATTTGTGGGCACTTTGTTTTTCCCAAAGGGGATGAGTATACACTTTTTGGCATTTAGCTTTAGGCCATGGCTCTGGCACCAGTTATCCATCTCTGTGAGACTCTTTTGGAGGATGCTTGTGTCAGACAGCGAGTTGATTATGGCACCCAGTTTGTAGTCATCTGCGAACTTGGTCAGCCATAGTCCTCCTGTGTTAGCCTGTACCTCAGAGAAATATAAACCAAACAAGAGACGTCCCAGGACTGAGCCTTGTAGGACGCCACTTGCAACTGGTTTAGAGTCTGACATGGCACCTGCAATTCTGACCATGTGGGTTCTATCCCTGAGCCAGTTTGCAACCCATCTTGTGACATAGGGGTTGATATTTAAGCTGGTGAGCTTATTTATGATGCCCGAGTGGGGTATTGTGTCGAAGGCTTTTGCGAGGTCCAGATAGGCTGTGTGGACTACCGTCCCTTCAGCTATGGCCTTGGTGACTGTTTCAAAGAAGTCGACCAGGTTCAAGAGGCAAGATCTGCCCTTAACAAAGCTGAATTGGGTAGGATCCAGTGTTTGGAGGTTCCCATTGTCTTTGTTTATGAGTTCCATGATGATATGCTCCATAGCTTTGCAGACCAAGCTAGTCAGACTTATAGGGCGATAGTTTCCGGGGTCTGTTGTGGCACCACCTTTGTGGAGTGGGACCACTGTTGCTGTATGCCATTCCTTGGGTACATATCCTGTAGTAAGGCTGAGATTTAAGTCACTTTATGTGAGGGTTCAGTTCTTCTTGGAGCTCATGTAAGACGCAGACGTTTGCTTCTGAGAAGTTCTTCACCATGGTTTCCTTGGCTGGGGGTGGGGATGGGATATGGATGTCCAGTGAGATTAGTTTATGGTCAGATCTTACCAATGAGGGGTATACCTCTGGTATGGAACATAGAGTCCCCATGTTGGTGATGATCAGGTCCAATATGTTTTTTCCCCTCTTGTGGGAGTGGTGACCAGTTGTTCCATAGCATTTGAGTTTATAAATTCTAGGAACCGTTGGGCGAGGGTGTTGGGGCTTAAGTAGTGCTCCCAGTCTACGTTTGGGTAGTTGAAGTCACCCAATATAATGGTGTTTGGGGTGGCCTTCATATTCTCCAGTGTTCTCAGGAAAGCCGAGTGGGGTTCCTGAGTTTGGGAGGGTGGTCTTTAGCAGGCTACAAACTGAAAGGCAGTTTTGCCCACTGTTAGTTGCACATGGATGGGCTCCGATGTTTCGTGCAGTGCCACTAACCTGGAGGTGTGGGTATCTTTGATGAATATGGATACTCCCCTTCCTTTTGTGGTTCGGTCCAAGTTTTGGGGCCAAAAAGCATGGTATGAGGTATAACCTGATAGTGCTGGGGTGCTCAAGGGAGCCTTGAACCAGGTTTCTGTTACTGCACAGATATCGATATTCTCCATATTGAGGAGAGCCTTGAGTGCATGCATCTTGAGGTTTAGACTTCTGGCATTGAGCAGCATTACCCTTAGTTTCTTTTTCCTTGTGTTGTCTATGGAGGTGGGTTTATCTTTTGAGCCTTGCCTAAAAAGGGCACTATGGGGGTGGCAAGAGCCTTAGCCAGTATTCGAAAGCCCAGGGGTGACAGGTGCAAGTCGTCCCTAGCAAAGCAACGTGGCTTGTCGAGCATGTCATCTCACGCTGACAGACACTGGATCCCCTTTGAATGACACCAATACTTTAGCCAATTGTTAAAATTGATCAATGCTATATTTGCCACTGGCATGGCATGCAGGACACACCACTGTCATAACCTAAATCTTCTAGGGTGGCAAGAATTGCCTAGCCTACTTCAAAACAACCAGCTCATATTGGCATATCACATACTCAACCAACCTGAAAATATGCCTGCACTTAAAAACATCATCAGCCCCTATAGTAAGCTTAGGCCACTTTGTTCATCTAACAGACTGCTGGTTCGAACATTTAAAACCAACAACTCAGCTGGGGACTCGCTGTTTGCCAACTCTGTTGGCAAAACTTGGAACTCTCTTCCTGCTGACCTTACTCTAGAATCCTCACTAACTCAATTCAAAAAGTCTCACACAATATTTTAAAACACACTGGCTATGTCCTTGTTCTAATCCTGATTAGGTTCTTCTCTATAATTGTGTGCTAAACAGTACTTTATGCTACATAAAATCTGTGCTATAATTGTTAGTCTATATACTTACGTAACTTTAATAAGATTGTATAACTTGCTTGATTGAACAGAGTGTGCAAACTGTGTGTAACATATTGATTATATGATTTTTCTGTATGTTTTGTTTGGAGCTTTTCCCCCTGGGCCTCCACTGAAAATGGACATATATACAGTCGGACTATCCTGGTCAACAAATGTAAAATAAATAAATAAATAAATAATGTTTTGTAAACAACTTACAATAACTCAGTAACCACTCAAGTACACACGATGATAACTGCATTTTGTTCACCCAACTACCAGCTGTGGACTTGATAAGCAATTCTGACTTGGCTGTTCATCTTTTGTTGCCTTCAGTGTTTTCATGCCTTGGTTTTAGTTACACTGACAGCTTGATTTTTGGTAATTCTGAGTTGGTTGTTGAGATATTTAAGAAGTATAAAAACTAAGCAGTATAAATAAATTGTACAGAAAAACAATATTTCATGTCTCTTTACTTTGTAGGAAATATTAGGAGAATATTCTAGAAAGTTTGCAAGATGAGTTGCATTTGTATCACTCCACAAAATCTGAATAAAGACAGAGGTCAAATGTCAGTGCAGTTGTGTTGCTTGTCATACACATTTTAAAATTAAATCTTTCAACAGCTTGTATGTAGCATGACATCTGAACAGAAAATGTTAAATCACTGGAATGAACTTAGAGAAATGCCTGAAGGCATCACTAGGGTTTAATGAGTCAGAGATGTTGCTTCCAAATCATAAGCAACCCTCAACACTAGGTTAAGGAGCGAAAAAAAAGCCACTTAGAATAACAAAACATCAAGCCCAAAACATCAAATGATGGAATACCAAAAAACATAAAAAAAATGCTTTATGTTGCACCCCTGCAACCCCACACTCCATGCTACTTATATATACAAACTCTGAAATCGCACTGTCACTCGCTGGGTCAGGATAAAACAGATGAACAGTTGTAGGTTTGGTTCAAGCAGCTTTAATATATACAAACACATCAGGATCGAGACTTAGCAACTTAAACCTAAACTTATAAACAGACTGACTACTACACTCATACATGTTAACACTCTGGCTGTTCTCTCAAAATGGCACTGCTGCCTGCACATGCTCAGTATTTATATGCACGTGCCCTCACTTTGAAATGCTTCTTAAAGTCACAGCACACACTCTCTGTTCTACATCCTCCATCTTTAAGAAATAAATCATATACTGAAAATGATGACATTCATTGATATGCAGTTGTACAGAAATGATCCTTTGACATGCAATTATACAAAACTAATTCTTTGACATGCAATCATATAGAATTAAATACAAATAAAACAATCATGTCCAGGTTGCTGTGTATTTTACGCTAGGTGTAGAAATACAACCTGATCGTGTGACATAAAAATTAGAACTGGATCTAGCAATGGGGACTGTCTTTAATGAATGCTCAACTTCATAGACATCTAGAACATCATTAGCAATGGGAATAGGTACTGGGACATGTCCTTCAACAGGAACATTGCCTGAGTTCTCTGAGATCTAGAGTCTGTGTCACAGGTACGATGCTGCAATATCGATTCAGACACTGGAAGAAGATGCCTAAAATTTCACCTGTATTCTATACCCTCAGATTCCACTAAGTAGGGTCTCAGCTCGGCACATATATCTCTCACGTGACCAATTCGATCAGAACCTTTCGCCATTTGCATCCTCACAATCTCTCCTTCATTCAGTGGACAAAGAAATCTACTCATTTTTATCATAGCTGGACTTTTGAAAGGAATGCTTTTTAAATAGTTGTTTCATTGCTCCAGTGTTTTTAGCAATAGGCACCAACAAACTGAAACTGAAACTGATAGGCAAGCTTGTTTTGGTTTGCCTGGACAGAAGTCTCTGAGCACGCGAGTCAAGCAAATTATCACGGGGTATATTTTTGAGATTAAGCAAATTCAACAAGATATCGCTGTTGTCACACTTTGACCTTTCTAACAGTGAAGGCTCCTGGTATTGGTCTGGAGGACTGCACCCCCCCCCCAGCTGTGGAAGAAGAAAAATAACATTTACTTTAAAATAAAAAAAATATATATTTATAAATTATTAAATATTTACTGGCTAATTGCTGTAAGGGAGTCCAACTTACGCACAAATCCCTGAACTTGAACTGCGCATGTTCAGTGAGTTCTGTTTTTTTTTTCTGACTGTAATCTGCATCTGGACTGTTGTAAAATCAGTCCAGATTGAGGAGAAAAAAGGCATCGGTGTGATGTCCAGAAGACTATGCAGTTAACTGCACAGTGAATTGGAAGGGGGCCGGGATACGTGATGTGGATGGCTGGATAGCTACTGATTGGTACTCGCTCTCTTCCCAAAAAAAAGAGAGTGAGAAACAAATCTATAGTACACAGCGCCTAGCACGCATATCGCACATCTGAGTGCTCTCACTACCTGCTACTATACTTTACTGAAAGCTGCTTCATTCTATTTCTAAAAAAAAACTTGTGTCTGTGTTGTTTAATGTTTTGGGGCTTATGACAATACATTTGTTCAAACAGACCGACGAGCAGCAAAGGAATTTTAATATCAGGAAAGACTGACTGTACGGATCTGTAACATACAAGGGCAAAGACAAAAATAAGAAAATACATCAGGGATGTTCTCACAACTCAGGGACAGGTAAGCAGTATGTCGGAGTGTGCATGTGTGTGTGTGTGTGTGTGTGTGTCTGTGTGTGTGTGTGCGTGTGTGAACGAGGCTGTGTGCCTGTGCTAACTTGATGCACAGGCCACTGGTGGTTACTGCCATAGGAAAGTGTAATCTTGCACTTGCAGTAGTTACAGGCCATTCAGAGGCATTCAGATTAGCCAGTGAGGTATTTCCTCATTGTGTTTAACATGTCGTTGTATCATATTTTTCTGCATTGTAGAATTGGTCCCTTTAGGCTGCAGCTCTTAACTACCAGCAGTAGCATTCTTTCTGAATCCCTAGATGAATCATAAGTCATGACAGTGGGTCCCTGGCTGTGCAGAGGCCAAAAAAAGAAAAACTGTAGAATTTAGCACAAGACCATTCATTAAAAGGGTTGCTTTTACCTACCAGTTAATTGCAAAGACTTTTATTTAACATTTAAGTGAAAATAATTTGAAGTAACCATAATGAAGAATTGTCAGATCTCCAACGGTGTGTTAAATACAGCAACGTTTTTGTCATAAAAGTTTTTTTTTTTTTTATTTTCATGACTCTCATCACCATATAGACTCATAACTAAGTAAAACTCCTTTCATTTATAAAAATAACAATGTTAAGAATGTCTAAACAATTATGGGTTTATTATACAGGTGAGGGAATCATCAGAAAATGTCATAAAATAATCTTTACTGACAAAATATTGCTGTTGTAAATGTACTTCAGGATCCTAATCCTATCCTAGCCTTACTATATAATTTGATTTGCTATCCTGGTTCCTTTATGGGTGACCTGAAATGAAGCATGGAATGGAGTATGTGGTTCTTCCATTTATGAGGTATTTAGTTGGGTTTCCTTCTTTTTATGGCAGACCTGAACGGAGGTTTTTTTTTGTTATGGCAGACCTGAACAGAGGTTTTTTTTCCTGTTATGGCAGTCCTGAAGAGAGTTTTTTTTTCTGTTATGGCAGAACTGAACACAGGTTTTTCTTTGTTTTCTGGCAGAAGTATGTGTGTGTGTGTGTGTGTGTGTGTGTGTGTGTGTGTGTGTGGGTGTGTGTGTGTGTAAGTAATACCCCAGTTACATACAGCTGGTGGCATGAGAGAAGTGAATTCAGGAACTAGACTCAAACCCTGAGTTTTGAGAAACAGGTAGCTACCGCTTAGCTTCCCTACCCACTGCCACTTGTGAAAATTTTGCCTCATATTTTTGTTCTGTTCCTCATAATGTCTGTGGTTTTCAGGATTTTGAATTCACTAAATAATGACAGGCATTTGCATTTCAGATGTCATATTCTTCAGAAAGTACATGGTAACACAAATCATTTTATTCTAGCAATTTTCTGTTTATATGATCAATATTTGAAAATTGTCCCTATTTTTGTGGCTGTATAGTGGCTTTGTCCAGGTTTTTTGTTCTAAGACAAGGATGACAGCTATGGTGAGAACTGAATTCACTGAATATATTTTGGGGCTGTATTCCCCCATTATTGTCTTTGTCTAGCTGTTTTGTGCTAAGAGATTGAGAGCTGTGGTGAGAACTGAATTCACTAAATGATAGCCACTTAAATTTCAGTCTGTCATGCAAGAAATAGCTGATTTGGTATAGTGGTATGTTGCTATGACTGTAGTGCACAGGGTCCTGGGTTCAAGGCTTGGCAGTGAAATGCATGGTGGTAATGCAGCATTTTATTCTAGCAACTTTCCAAGATTATACAAGCAATGTTTTGAAATGTGTCCCTAGTTTTGGGGCTTTTGTCTCCTCCCCAATAAATTTTGGCTTTTTCCAGATTTCTTGTGCTTCAAAGTTGACAGATACAGTTGAGTGTTGAGTAGATTTTATTAGGATCTGAGAGCTTGAAAAGAAGTTTAGTGCTGCTTATGCTAGATCTGCTTGCATTGTTAATAACACAACAGGGAGTGTACTTGCTTTTGATGCAGAAGACTGTGGGTTCTACTCCCACAGTGTATAGCTGGATTGTTAACACTGTACTGTGTTGTACCTTTAAAGGGGGTAGATGCTGCAGTTATGAGAATGTCCTCTTTGGCAGAGATACCTAGTAACAATGAACATGTTATCAGTTTGCCATCCATTCCCTATTGCTGTATTACTACTAACTTATCATTTTTTATTGTAACATAGGCATTTTATTCCTCAAGGGCTACAGGCACTTTATTTGTAGATGCAACAATGAAATATAAAGTTGTTTGCTAGCAGCAACCTCTTCATTTAGTTATAGATCTCTTTAATGTGGAATTATTTAGATGACTTTTACTTCTGCAGAGTTTGTGCATATTTACTGATACTGGTGGATTGTAGAAGTTTGAGTAGATATTTATGATGGAAATGTTGTGAATTGAGCAGTTTTGTCATTATTGGTCCATGCATTTTGTTTCATTGTTTACTGAAAAATGTTCAAAACAATAAATTTTAAATGACCTCTAACAACTGCACTGTATTATAGAAGGAATATAATTGAATACAACCAGGAAGGTGTATCAAAGAAAACATGCATGTTTCCTGTGCAAGGGGCCTATGATTTGAAAACAGCCCAGAGTTAATCTTTATCTGCCACTGGCCAGATGTATTTTCTTTGAATGTGGGTTTCAATGCTGTTTCAATGAATGTGAGTTTCAAGGGCAGATAAGTTTTAATGCTAAGTCTATTTTCATTGTGAGACTGCATTGCTTTTGTTTAGCAGACTTCTATTAGTTAATGAAATCCAAATCATCGTAGAATTAAAGCAGTATGCACATTACAGTGTTTTTGGTAAATGGAGTGAAATAGCCAAGTAATGGGACATTGGGATAGCTGCAGGGGGTGGCCCCATTCGACCATGATTTTGTGAGGGAGGAAGGAAGGGTGGCAAACTCAGACGGCCCTGGCTGAACTATACCTTTTAACTGTCCAGATTTTTGCAGAATGAATAGATTTTTGCTTCTTATTTTTGGTTTGTTCCTCATAAAATTTGTGGCTTTCTGACAAATCATTTAGGAATGAAATCACTAAATAATGAAAGATAGTAGTATCATACTAAAAAATGCTGCTAAAGGAGGACCTGTTCTGTCAACAGTCTAAGTTTATACAAGAGCAATTTTTAGTACTATTTGTATGTTCCTCCAATATATTTGGCCTTGTCCAGATTTCCTGAATTAAGAGATAAGAGGTATGGGCAAATAAATCACTTTATAGAATTAGGTATATCCAAACCTCTCAACTGTCCCCAATTTTGGCTCAAAATGTTGCTCTTAATAATCCCTCCAAAATGGCAAATTTGTAAGAACATGTTTCTTTTGCGTTTTAGCAAGTCAGCAGCTGCCACTGCTTTCTAATAACTGCTTTGCACTTTGTACTGCATGCTCAGCCAGGCCATTTGACTATGGGTATCCTGGACTGCTAGTGATATGGATAAAGTCCGAGCAAATTTCTGAAATAACTGACTGGTAATCTGGGCAAAATTGTTAGAAATACCTTTGTGTGGACTATCATGCACTGAGAAATGATGTTTCACTTTTTAATAAAACTGGGCATTAGGTTTAATCACTCAAACTAGTTCAATAAGAGTCTACCAACACTAAGTAATTCTGATTGTTCCACTCAAATATGTCAGTGGCTACTGTTGACCAATAGTTCAGGAATCTGGCTTAGCTTGAAGAGGTTCTTTTGCAAATGCAGTTTAATACTTTTACATACTGTACACGATGAAAGTACTTTATCAATGTCTTTCAACAGAGAAGGCCAAAATACTAGTCATGTTTCTTTTGGGTGTTCCCTAACAATAACTTTAGGACCTTTGGTACATCTGTGACACTGCCAGCCCAGCTATCTGGAATTTTGTAAATAATCATATGTATGGGAATAGCAATATATGCTTGTCTAAATGAGAACTATATGTTATGTGTATATTAAACTACTAGTGCAGGTTTGTGTTGATTGTACAGTACTGAGGTTTGTGGATGTGTTTTTCATTTGGAAGGGGACTTTAATTCAGTTAGAAAGTTTCCTCTCCTATCTTAACACCACAACATGCTTCCTTTAGTCATGGACTTAAGATGGACTTTCCTAGACAAAATATATTTTTGGATGTAAGGCTTTATAAACAACTTGGTAGGTTGGAAACAAGGGTACATAGAAAGGATGTGCATGCAGCAAGGTATTTAAATACTGCCAGTATGCATCCAATGCATATCTATAGAGGTATTATAAAATCTCAGCTGATAAGGGTTAGTAGGTTAACAACTGATGAGGAAGTTTTCTTGGAAGAAACTGAGAAGATGAGGAAAGAATTTATTGAGAATGGGTATCATCCTAGAGATGTTAATATGAGTTATGAGGAGGTGAAGCAAGGAAGAAGGGGCCCCTATAGACCAGTTTTTGGTTCTTTATTCCTGAACCACTTATGTTGCACAACAGAAGGGGAAGGTGATAGGTCAGTCAACAGTTCTGTTCTTAGATTTACCACCACTTATAATGCTAATACTAATAATGTCTGTAAAATAATTAAAAAGAATTGGATAATTTTGATGTCTCAACCAGACTTAAAAGATTTACTAGGTCCAGTTCCAAGGTTTGCTTTTAGAAATGGTCAAACATGTAAACAAATTTTATGTTATAAGGATTTTTTGACTGAATCCGTCCCTGTACAAGCTAGTATGGGGACCTTTAAGTGTTACAATTGTGTCTGTTGTTCTGATATCAGTGATAGTAGTAGTAGCTTCCAGCACCCCATAACAGGTGAATGGTTTAAATTTGTTTCTCGAGCAGATTGTAATACCACTAAGCTAGTTTATCTTGCTAACTGCACTTCATGTAATGTTTTTTATGTGGGGAAAACATCTAGGAAGCTTAAAGATAGAATAACAGAGCATAGGTCTGAGATTAAAAGGAAGGTTGAGACAAACGCATTATTCAGACATTTACATGAATTTCGAACACATGCATTTAAATTTAGGTGCATCTGTATGGTACAAATGGGCATTAGGGGTGGTGATCTAGATAATATTCTGTTATTGAAGAAATATGAATGGATAGTACGTCTACAGGCTGATAAACCTCCGGGCCTAAATGGGTCAGTAAGTATAAAACCAGTGTTAGTTAAGCGACAAAGGGAGAATTTATGAGAATTGTTTTGTCTTATCATTTATTCTAATGTTCCTTATATTTTATTTTAATATGGATGATTTAAGTATATGTATATATTTTTTATATATGTATTTTATAAGTACAATAGAGTATTTAAGACATTTAGGTATGATGTGCTTTTAAATAATTTGCATAATTAATTTGGGTCTTTATCTGAATGGCTGGCTTGTTCATGTGATTTTCAAATGTTCCTCTATTTAAATGTGGTTTGTATGAGTTGATTTTATGTGCTGATGAAGGGTGTAGACCCGAAAGCTTCATTAAAGCTGTTTGTTCGTGACTACTGTGTTTTTGGATACTACTTGACATTTTCTGATCTAGTGTATTTTCGTGGCTTTCTGACAAATCATTTAGGAATGAAGTCACTAAATAATGAGAGACACTGAGTTTCAGACTTCGTACCCTTCAGAAAAATGCATGCTAAAGTAAGACCTGTTCTGTCAACAGTCTAAGTTTATACAAGAGCAATTTTTAGTACTATTTGTATGTTCCTCCAATATATTTGGCCTTGTCCAGATTTCCTGAATTAAGAGATTGAGAGGTATGGGCAAATAAATCACTTTATAGAATTAGGTATATCCAAACCTCTCAACTGTCCCCAATTTTGGCTCAAAATGTTGCTCTCCCCCTAATAATCCCTCCGCAAAATGGCAAATTTGTAAGAAAACATGGCGGATTTCCAATTAATAACGTCCCAGTTTTTGCGATTTTTTTTTAGCATAACCCCACCCCTTTCTAGTTGGTCATACTCCTTCCAGTTGGCCCCTCCCATTTCACTGTCTCCTGCAGCCCCCCTTTGATTTGAAGTCACCAGCTGCCACTGCTTTCTAATAACTGCTTTGCACTTTGTACTGCATGCTCAGCCAGGCCATTTGACTATGGGTATCCTGGACTGCTAGTGATATGGATAAAGTCCCACTCTTTTGCAAATTTCTGAAATAACTGACTGGTAATCTGGGCACCATTGTCAGAAATACCTTTGTGTGGACTATCATGCACTGAGAAATGATGTTTCAACTTAGTAATAAAAGCATTGGGCATTAGGTTAGGTAGCAGATCGATCTCAAACTAGTTCGAATGAGAGTCTACCAACACTAAGTAATTCTGATTGTTCCACTCAAATATGTCAGTGGCTACTGTTGACCAAGGTAGTTCAGGAATCTGGCTTAGTTTGAAGTGGTTCTTTTTGCAAATGCAGTTTAGTACTATTACATACTGCACACGATGAAAGTACTTTATCAATGTCTTTCAACAGAGAAGGCCAAAATACTAGTCATGTCACCCTTCTTTTGGGAGTCGGAACAATAACTTTAGGACCTTTGAAAATTATACCATCTGTGACACTGCCAGCCCAGCTATCTGGAATTTTGTAAATAATCATATGTCATTTGTGAATATCAATGTGAATCATATGCTTGTCTTACAAATGTAAGAGAACTATATGTTATGTGTATATTAAACTACTAGTGCAGAAGTGTGTGTTGAACAGGGTTTGTACAGTACTGAGCTTTAAGGATGTGTCCACGGTGTACCCTACTGGAAAAGAACAGAAATGTATGCTTCTCTGTACAGACTAACACAGAAGGTCTTTGGCTAACTAAGTTCGCAGATGACTGCAAACTAGGAGCCATAATCAAAACTCCTAACGATGTCGATATCCAAACTAGGAGCCATAATCAAAACTCCTAACGATGTCGATATCCTACAAAAGGGCCTCACTGAGACAGATGCCTGGTGTCAAAGCCATGGCCTCAAGCTCAATGCCAAAAAGTGCATTGTCATCCCCTTTGGTAAAAACTCTGTACGCATGAGCTACCACATAGGCGGTAATCTACTTAACACCGAAAGTGTGATAAGAGACCTTGGGACACAGGTGGACAGTAGTCTCTCCTTTGATAATCACATCACCACAGTGGTCATGAACTCCTTCTACGTGGCACACCTCATCATAAAAGGTTTCCCATCCAGAAAAAAAGAGGTCATCATTCCCCCCCTAGTCATCACTCATTAAACCCATTATAGAGGACAACGCCCCTTTTGGTATGTACCTCAAGACATCTACAACAACTGGAAAGGCCGCAGAAATACCTCACTTATTACTTATTACTTATTATTAGGGATTACTGGCCTCAAACAGATGCCCTACACTGACCATCTCAAAAAAGTCCAGCTTTACTACATCGCATATCCCCTACTCAGAGGCGATCTCTGCCTAACATACAAAGCTATGTCAAACCCAGAGCTGTTGGACATACTCCACTTAAAGAAATCCCAATCCCTCTGAGTTACACGCTGTAAGGACCTAAACCTTTAAATAGAACATGCTGCAGGGATAGATTCCTGTCCCAGAGACTTCCCATACTCTGGAACAGACTACCTATCTATTTCAAACAGAGCTCCTCATTAGCACTCTACAAGAAAAGTCTTGATGATTGGATGGGAAATAGGAAATTCAACCCAGGGATCACTTCTGTGGCTCTGCTTGACAGGAGCACAGGAGAATAATTTTATTGGCTGGTGAAAGCCAGGATACCATTTTGGCTAGGCTTGTATAGACCCTAGGGCCAATATCCTAGTACCTACCTATGAACCTATGAACCTATATAAACTATATACCTGTGCAAATGTATGTTTTAATAGTAGAAGCTGGAACATACAGAGTTAACTTGCAAAACTTCAAGAAAATAAGTTGAAATTGTTTTACAATTGTGTTATCTCTCAGTTTCAGTGAAACAGACCCAATGTCTAGAGCTAGAGGTTTTTCTATTGTCTTGAAAATGAAATAATTACTATGTTTTAAATGTAAAAGCATTTTATTGCTTTACGACTTCCATGTTCTGCAAACATCTGAGAGCTATGTATTTTTAAGACAGAGATGTTAGTTTCTGTTAGTCTGGGAACTGAATGGAGAAATGTAATAAAAAGTGTGTTTGTTAGTTTGGTATTGTTATAGGTGGAGGGGGTGTTATTTACATGTGCTTTGTAGTTTTCAATGTTGTGATGCAAAGTTTCAGTATTCTGAGTTTTCAAAGTTGTGAGTTTTCAGTGTTTTGGGTTTCCAATGTTATGGTCTCAGTGTTTTGAGTTTTGATCTTATGAGAATTAGACGTTTTGAAGTAGAACCCTTAGATATAGATAGGAATATAGTAAAGATTAATTTCAATGTTTTCTGTATTTATTTGAAACTGTCCTGCAATGTTGTTTTAAGAGTGATATCATCCAAGTTCACCCAGCAGTAATGTTTGACAGTAATTTAAGAACGGTCTCAGAAAGAGACTGCATGAATTTTGTATTTTGTCTTGGACCTAAGCAAGAACATCCACTCATTATCTGCATTTGCCTTTCTCTGTAAGTAAGACTTAGGGCATAGTATCTCTTAGATATGGTTCCCCTTCAAAACATCTAATTCTCATAATATCAAAACTCAAAACACTAAGACCATAACATCGAAAACCCAAAGCACTGAAACTCATAACATCGAATTTCATAACACTGAAAATGTATAACATTGAGTAGTGTATCATCAAACACGTAAATGTTATACTTTATGTATTTATTTATTTATTTATTATCATTTGTTAACCGGGTTGGTCTAGCTGAGCCAAAGGCCCGTTTTCAGTGGAGACCTGAGGAGAAAAGCTCCAGATACAGTTACAGTTAATCAAAAAATAGCATTACAATAAGTACATAGATGAGAAGTACTTACATACAGTTGAAATGATAAAAGAAATACATTTGTACACTAGTTTAAAGTAATCAATCACAATAAAAAGCAGGGATATGTCATATATAGCAGCATTTACAGGAGATGATATATAAATGAATTAAGGTGGGAGTGTTAGCAGAAGTAAGAGAGAAGCAGAGGATAAAAAGGAAGCAAGAGAGGAGGAGAAAAAGGGTGAAAGTACGAGGAAGAAAGAAACAGAGGAGAGAAAAAAGAAAGAAATAGGGGGAGAAAAAAGAAAGAAATAGGGGGAGAAAAAAGAAAGAAATAGGGAGAGAAAAAAGAAAGAAATAGGGGGAGAAAAAAGAAAGAAATAGGGGGAGAAAAAAGAAAGAAATAGGGGGAGAAAAAAGAAAGAAACAGAGGAGAGAAAAAAGAAAGAAATAGGGAGAGAAAAAAGAAAGAAATAGGGGGAGAAAAAGAGACTTAGGAGACAGGAAAATAAAAATGAGGGTAATTAAGAAGAAAGCAGTTATATATCAGGCTGGAGTTTGGCATGGCAGGACCAGGTCTTTTGTAGGTAGTATCTGAGTTTGAGTTTGAATTGGAGCTTATTGAGGATACTTCTGAATTTAAGTGGAAGGGAGTTCCATGTAGGAGCAGCAGAGTATTTATATAGGGACTTACAAATATCTTTTGATGGTTTGTATATGTCCAGGAGATGCTTGTCAGAAGTGCGAAGTTGACATCAAGGGTTATATTGAGATATGCTACAGGAGATGGAGGGACAGGAGGTGGGATTATATTGAACTGAGTGTGTCATATGCAGTTCTGACAGAAGAAATTGTTTTGGGAATTCAGTAGAGACTTAAGGGCAAGGTAATGGTAGGATTTGTAGGGGAGATTAGAGGCAAATCTAGGTATTTTATTGTAAATTTGCTCTTATTTGGAGAGCAGTGATGACTGAAGGTTGGTGAGGATGGAGCTGCATACAAAAGGCAAGGTAATAGGAGAGGGGTCTATATTAGAACACCAAAAAGACCAAACGTCGAACAGCTTAAAAGTTGAAAATGGCATTCATTGAAATCACTTTTGTGGGGGGCTGCACCCCAACACCCCTCAATAATTATATATATATACCAACTCCGAGATCACACTACACTGAGGAAATGGCTGTATCGTGATCTCAGAAAATACACCTTGATGAATGGCATTTTTGAGTTTTCAGCCGGTCGACCTTTGGTCTTTTCGGTGTTCTAATATATACCCCATAGGAGAGACAGGGCAAGTAAAAGTTTAGTGGAAGGTGTAAGAAGTTTATGATTACAGTACAGGAGACCAAGTTTCTGGTGTTTTTTTTATGCATTGCTTGATATGTATGTTGAATTTTAGTTTGTCATCAGTTGTGACACCAAGTAATTTAGTGTGAGATTCTGGTTTGATAATGGTGTTAATAAGAGAGGTTATGGAGAAAGTAGATTTATATTATGCAAGGTTTTTTGGAAGGAAAAGTAAAAGTTTCATTTTTTTAGGGTTTATTATAAGTTGATTATTGCTGAGCCAGGTTTTGATAGAAGCAAAGGCGTCTTGGGTAAGAGCAAGAAGTTCTGGCATGCTGTGGGCAGTGGTAATGAGGGTGTCTTGGGTAAGAGCAAGGAGTTTTGGGATGCTGTGGGCAGTGGTAATGAGGGTGTCTTGGGTAAGAGCAAGGAGTTCTGGGATGCTATGGGCAGTGGTAATGAGGGTGTCTTGGGTAATGGCAAGGAGTTCTGGGATGCTATGGGCAGTGGTAATGAAGGTGTCTTGGGTAATGGCAAGGAGTTCTGGAATGCTATCGGCAGTGGTAATGAGGGTGTCTTGGGTAATGGCAAGGAGTTCTGGGATGCTATGGGCAGTGGTAATGAGGGTGTCTTGGGTAATGGCAAGGAGTTCTGGAATGCTATCGGCAGTGGTAATGAGGGTGTCTTGGGTAATGGCAAGGAGTTCTGGGATGCTATGGGCAGTGGTAATGAGGATGTCTTGGGTAAGGGCAAGGAGTTCTGGAATGCTATCGGCAGTGGTAATGAGGGTGTCTTGGGTAAGGGCAAGGAGTTCTGGGATTCTATGGGCAGTGGTAATGAGTGCGTCTTGGGTAATGGCAAGGAGTTCTGGGATGCTATGGGCAGTGGTAATGAGGATGTCTTGGGTAAGGGCAAGGAGTTCTGGGATGCTATGGGCAGTGGTAATGAGGGTGTCTTGGGTAAGGGCAAGGAGTTCTGGGATTCTATGGGCAGTGGTAATGAGTGTGTCTTGGGTAATGGCAAGGAGTTCTGGGATGCTATGGGCAGTGGTAATGAGGGTGTCTTGGGTAATGGCAAGGAGTTCTGGGATGCTATTGGCAGTGGTAATGAGGGTTGAGTCATCAGTGTCTTGTAACAGTGTGGAGAGGGTGGTAGCCGAAGATAGTCTGTTAGTAAAAATATTGAATAAGAGGGGACCCAGAATAGAGCATTGGGGGGGCACCGTTGTTTACAGGAAGAAATGAGGAGGTGACATTTTGCCAGCGTATGGATTGTTTTCTGTTAGCTAAGTAGCTGGAAAAGCAGTTTATGGAGAAGTGGAAGTCATGAGGTTTATTTATAAGTTTAGAGTGGGAGACTGTATCAAATGCTTTGGAGAGGTCAAGGAATAAACAGGAGTCTAGTAGGTTGTCGCGGGCTTCTGCTACTGTTTGTGTGAAAGAGAGTAGTGCTGTTGTGCTGTGGGGGGGGTCTGAAGCCATGTTGGGTGGGAGTAAGAAGGTTATTCTCAAGCAGGTGTTTAATAAGCTGAGTGTAGACACACTTTTCTAGAATCTTAGAAAGAGGAGATAGTATAGCCATTGGGCAATAGTTAGATGGATCAGTAGAGTGCCCACCTTTGTGAAGAGGGATAATGTAGAAGGACTTCTATAATTCTGGGACAAGAGATTCAGTAATAGAGCAATTTATAAGAACAGAGACAGGATAAGCAATGGAATTTACAGCAATTTTAAGAAAGTAGGGAGGTACGTTGTCTATAGAGGGGGAGCAGGGCTTAAGTTTATTCAGTTGAGGTTTGATGACAACAGTGGGAACTGGTTGTAGGAAGGATGTATTGGAGGAAGGAGGACTGGGATGTAAATTTAGAGAAGAGGCAGTAGTAGAAGTCTGAGTTAGTTTTTGGATAGTTTCTATAAAGTAATTATTTAAAAGAGCTGCAGTCTCTGAGGCAGTGTTGAGAGGGAAAGGGCTGGGGGTGTTCATAGGTTCATAGGTTGGTACTAGGCTATCAGCCCTAGGGCCTATACAAGCCTAGCCATAACAATTCCCTGGCTATTTCTTCCCACACTATTTACTTCCCTGGACCTCTGTCTAGCAGGGTAACTGATGTGGTCCCCGGGGTGAATTTCCTTTCTGTCATCCAATCATCAAGGTTCCTTCTGAAGAGGGCCAAAGAGGCACTCTGCTTGACATGTATGGGCAATCTATTCCAGAGTCTGGGGAGTCTCTGGGTCAGGAGCCTATCCCTCCAGCATGTTTTATTTATTGTGATGACCAGGTTTAGATCCCTGGAGTGTGTGGCTCTGAGGGACTGGGATTTCTTTAAGTGTAGCATGTCTAACAGCTCTGGGCTTGACATGGCCTTGTATGTTAAGCAGAGATCGCCTCTGAGTAGACGATATGCGACAGAGTATAGCTGGAGTTTTTAAGGCGGTCAGCATACGGCATCTGCTTTAGGCCTGTGATTCTTTTAGTAAAGTATTTCTGTGGCCTTTCCAGTTGTTGCAGATGTCTTGAGAGGTACATACCAAAAGGAGCGTTATATTTTATAATGGGTCTAATGAGGGATGAGTACAGTGGGACAATGACCTCCTTTTTTCTGGATGAAAAGCCCTTAGTGATGAGGTGTGCCACATAGAAGGATTTCCTGACTGTTGTGGCAATGTGGTTATCGAAGGTGAGACCATTGTCCACCTGTGTCCCTAAGTCACTTATCACACTTTTGGTGTTTAGTGTACTGCCACCTATATGGTAATTCATGGGTACATGTTTTTTCCCAAAGGGGATAACTATACATTTCTTGGCATTGAGCTTGAGCCCATGGCTCTGGCACCAAGCATCTGTTTCTGTAAGGCCCTTTTGTAGAATATCCACATCATTTGGGGATTTAATAATGGCTCCCAGTTTGCAGTCATCTGCGAACTTTGTTAGCCAGAGTCCCTTAGTGTTGGCCTGTACTTCAGAGAAGTAAATGCCAAACAAGAGCAATCCCAGGAATGAACCCTGAGGTACTCCACTTGTCACTTGTCTGGAGATGGATTTGGAGTCAGCTACTTTTACAGTGTGGGCTCTATCAGCAAGCCAGTTAGCAAACTATTGGGTGACGTAGGGATTAATGCCCAACTTAGTAAGTTTATCTGTGATTCCAGAGTGGGGGATGGTGTCAAAGGCCTTGGCAAGGTCTAGATAGGCTATGTGGACCAACTTACCCTTGCCCATGTCTCTGGAGACTGATTCAAAGGAGTCAATAAGGTTCAGGAGACAAGATTGGCCCTTCATGAGCCCAAACCGGGTGGGGTCCAGTGTTTGAAAGTTGCCAATGTCTTTGTTTATAAGTTCCATGATAATACACTCCATGGCCTTGCATATAAGGCTCATCAGGTTGATGGGATGGTAGTTTCCAGGATCCAAGGTGGATCCCCCCTTGTGGAGTGGGATAACTGTAGCTGTGTGCCACTCAGTGGGCACGAAACCTGAGGTGAGGCTATAATTAAACATGACACTTAGGTGAGGTGCCAGTTCATATTGTAGTTCATGTAGTACACAGCCCGGGATGTCATCTGATCCCATGGATGCTGTATTCTTAGCTTTGGAGAGTGCATGTTTTACATATGTGGCCATTATTACTGGAACTTGGCAATCTTCCGGTATTGAGATGGGCCATTTAGGGGGTGAGAGGGAGGTGAAGTTGGCACTGAATCGATCTGCCAGGATATTGGCAATATACTTGGTATCAGTATATTTAATGCCATTCTGTTTTAGCTCAGAGCAGATCTGAGCATTGCCATTTAGATTCTTGACATAGTTATAGAATGCCTTGTGGTTGTCTTTGGAATATTTGGCAATTTTATTTTCATAACTAGCTTTGGAGGATTTTATGAGGGATCTCAGTTTCTTACTGAGGCTGGTAAGGGAGTTTTTTGCATCCTGGGATTTTCCTCTTTTCTGCAACAGTTTCTTCCTTTTGTTGTAAAGTTTGTTTGTGGCAGGGGACCACCAGATTGGCTTCCTTTTTTTTGGATGAGAGCATCTTGGTTCTACTTGGGTGGCACGATTCATGCATGAGTGGATGTGCTCGTACAGTGCCTTAGTGTAGGATTCAGCAGTTGACCTTTCAGTTCCCGTCTGCATGAGTGTCATGAAGTTTGTCACTGCTGACTTGAGTAGCATGAAGTTGGCTTTGGAGAAGTTATTTATGGAGGTTTCCATACTGGGGGGTGGGGGTGGGATGTGGATGTTAAGGGTGATTAGCTTATGGTCAGACCTGACTAACGAGGGGGTGACCATAGGTGTGTAGCAACGATTTCCCATATTGGTAATGACCAGGTTGAGGATATTGGAGCCCCTGGTGGGACTATGAATTAGTTGATCCAGGGCATTGGAATTTATGAATTCCAAGAACCGTTGGGCAAAGGTGTTGGTACATGAGTAGTTTTCCCAGTTAATGGCAGGGTAGTTAAAATCACCCAGTATTAGGGTGTTTGATTCTATCTTAATATTTTCCAGTATGTTTAGGAAGGTGTAGTGGGAATTTTGGGGTATGGTGGGGGATCTGTAGCAAGCTACAATTTGGATTGCAGGCTTACCTAGTGTTAGTTGCACCTGGAGAATTTCAGACACATTGTGTTTGGCAACTAGCCTGGTGGTGTGGATATCCTTGGTGAATATTGACACTCCTCCACCTTTAGTGTTTTGGTCCTGGTTTGGTGGCCTAAAAGTGTGGTAAGAGATATAGCCTGGGTTTCCAGTGAGGAGGATTTTATTGATTGTAGACCAGAATCTATTAATCTTGTATTATCACTGTAAGACATTGTAGTTTTTATTTATATCGTTATTGTTTATATAGTGTATGAATTTATACTATTTATATAGTGTTTATTTTGCCAATATGTACTTGTTTTTAGGCTAGTGATTAGCAAGTAAGTGATTTAGACATTATGTGCACATTCTGTATGGTGTTCGTGATGCAGTGGGGTTAGGAAATTAACTTTTTTTCCACTGTAGTGTGATCTCAGAGTTAGTATATTTAATTTACGGGGTGTGTGGGGAACAGACCCCCCCCACATGGGGGATGCAGGGGGCTTGCCCCCCTACAGAAATGTAGTAAGAAGTGTGTTTGTTAGTTTGGTGTTGTTATAGGTGGAGGGGGTGTTATTTACATGTGCTTTGTATTTTTTGATGTTGTGATGCAAAGTTTCAGTATTCTGAGTTTTCAAAGTTGTGAGTTTTCAGTGTTTTGGGTTTTCGATGTCATGGTCTCAGTGTTTTGAGTTTCAATCTTATGAGAATTAGATGTTTTGAAGTAGAACCCTTATATATAGATAGGAATATAGTAAAGATTAGTTTAAATGTTTTCTGTATTTATTTGAAATTGTCCTGCAATGTTGTTTTAAAATATTTCCTGTGATTCTGAACTCTGTAATTGCTGTGTTGATTGAGCATCCCCTTGTTCGTTTGTTATTTATTATTAAATATCTTTAAATCTATCTTTGTGGCTGAAATTTGTCAGATATATTTAACCTCTTAGGGTACTTGCATATGTATTTGGTGACATTGTACAGGCCACTCCTAAATAGCCTTGCAAGTTTTGGTCACACTTACCATTTGGATAATAGTAACATTACACAATAGGATTGGTCACCCTTTGTAAGGGCCATAAGTAGCTGATAAAGAGGGTTGGTGGCAGTGATAACTACCTTATAGTCTGAGCAGAAGGAGGCATAGCTAGTAAACCTGTGCCAGCCTTCCCCAGGAGTGCCTGTGTGTTTGTATATATATCAGATCACAAAGTGTGTGTGTGTCAGCTACTTGGGCAAGGACATGAAGCACTGGTTGGACAGAGAGGATGCTGGACGTCTTGGCTTGACCCCTCAGCTGAAATCTTAACCTTATTGCAGTGCTAGTGAGGAGTCTTATTGGGGATCTGGAGAATGAGTGAGAAACCAGCCCCCAGACTGACTGTGATCTCTGTGTGCTCTTAAGGAAAACTGTACTTTACTGTGTTTGTACTTGTAATCCTCCCAGTGTGCTGTATGGGCATAATGTTACGGGACCTCTACATTTGATTCAGGATGAGTATGAGGGTGAATGTGAATCCCACAAAGAGTCTGTTGTGGCATATGTCCTAAACCTCAGGACAAAGCTCCAGGAACTCGTGGGCTTGGCCCAGGAGTTCCTAACAGAAGCCCAACAGCAGAAAAAGGTGGGGTATGACAGGAATGCTTGAGCTAGAGAGTATGCTGTAGGGCAACAGATAATAGTTCTCATTTTTGTCAGACACAACAAGCTGCAGTCAGTTTGGGAGGGACCCTTCAAAGTGGTATGGAAGGTCAGTGATATTAAGAACATGGTAGGACTGCTAGACAGAAGGCAGAGGCACAAAATGTACCATGTTAACATGATAGGGAGGCTCTGGTGCTAAGTATTTGCAGTACAAAGCAGGAGGAGTCTGAGGGGGATCTATGGCTACAGGGAGCCAGCCAGCAAAATGCTAAGTTACAAAGGTGGAGGCTATGGTTGCAGGTGTATGATATGATAGTAAAGCACCACAGTGGGGTTAGCAATGCCAATGCAGATGGGCCCTCAAGATAGGGTTCCCTGATAGTCTCACCCCCACAAGCAGTGTTTCTCAAGGGTCACTCGAAAAAGTAGCTTGAGACTTCAGTGTGGGGGGGGGGATGAAATAAAAAGGAGCTACTGCCAGCCTAGCTATC
>NC_056746.1:114843308-114958308 GCF_019279795.1 Protopterus annectens | reverse complement strand
TTGCAAACAATCATTTATTGGGCTCTCTGCTGGACATACTTCTCAACCTCTTAGAGAAAGAAATCTGGACAAAGCCATAAATAAAAGTGGGACAAAAGCCCACAAATAAGGACATTTTTTAAATATTACTCTTTCAAACTTAGAAAGTTGATACAATAACAGGTTTTGCATTAGCATGGATTTTCTGAATATTATAACTCTGAAATTCAAATGCCTGTCATTATTTTCTAACTTCAGTCTTTAATGATGTGATGTTCCTACTCTGGGGCAGTAATCAAGGAGTCTGAATCTTCACCACTGACACTAGAGGGGGATATGCCCTTGGAATACAAATGGATACACTCAGTATTTCCAGCTGCAGACCTCTTTGCATGAAGCACAGTTTCCCTTAAAAGCACCCAGGGAACATGCTCAATCAGTCCGAGGACTGGTTCCTCTCTATATCTGTCCGGACTCCCAGTAAGACTCCCCACTGGCACAGCTTAGAGTTGAGTCCTTAGCTGGGGTTCTGAGCTAAGTTCTCCCACACTGTCTTTGTGAAGCCAGTGCTTTGTGTCTCTGCTCCAAGCAGCTGACACACGCACTCTTTGAGATTTGATTTGCACACAGACACACACACACACACACACGCACACACACAAAAGGCTGGCAAAGATTCACCTGCTGTGCCCCTACCCAGGTTATAAGGTAGTTTTCATTTCCACCAGAACCCCTGCTAACTACTTTAAGGCTCTTAAAAGGGCATACAATTATACTGTGTGAAATTAATATTAATACAAATGGTAATGCTGACCAAACAGCCAGGTTTTCAAGATTGGCCAGCATTATCACCAAATAAATATGTGCAAATACTCTCAGAACTTAAATATTTTCTAAAAAGGACCAGCTACAGTGAAAAGTTTAAACATATTTAATAATAAATAATAAAAGAGCATGAAAATACTAAATATCTATTTATAGTAAACATCAGAATTTCAGTCACAATAAGTATCAAAAATAACACTGATGGAAAGTTTCACACAGTTATACAAAAGCAGTATTTAGCTAGTCTCACTATCTATTCATAACTGACTAAAAGAATTACTGTTCCTACTTACTGAGCACACCAAGGCAAGATGAGTGAGTGGTCCTTGTTGTCAGATCCAAGACAGAATACAGAATACTGCTGAGACTTCAGTTTCCTCTAATATTAAAACATTATTTCTGTACATAATTACATCACATTCATCTGGTCATCTGGCTTTATTTCCTGCACTATCCCCATCACTAGAAGCTACCAGGTGGTGCAGCTGGTGGAAGTCATAAAACCATAAAACCATTCCACTCTTCCTACAAGAGCTACAACCTATTCTGTAGTACAGACATTGGGTCTTTGGCTCCCTTCAGAACTGTGGGATAACTTCTTTATGGCTTAACCCATAAATGTAATTTAATTTCAAGAATATATTTTCCAAAGTCAGGTGGATTAACCTGTTCCCTTCTAGTATATGCTGTTACAATGTATACATTTAATTCAGTGACAATTATACATGTGCATTTCTTTTTCTTCCAGCAGGGTGCACTGTTGATACATTTTAACACAAGCAAACCTCACAAATACATTTTCAGCACAAGCATCTGTACAAATCAGTTTGATTTACAAATGACATATAATTATTTACCAAATTCCAGCTAGCTGTTCTGGCATAAGTTATACATCCACTTTTCTACTTCTCCTGGCATGGCTGGCAGTACCTCGTATTGTCACAAATGATTTGCCACTAATTTGCCAGAAAACAATTTATTAAAAACAGACCAAAAATATGAGGCAAAAATCTAGATGTTCTGTGAATGTCTGTAGAGTTTAGAGGTATGCTGCTGGAGTTTAAGAACTGAAAATCCAGGAAAGTAATTTTATTTTCTTTCTTTCTGAGTGCGTATACTTTTTTGTACAGACAATCCCCAAAGACTTCATCAGAACACAGACTTAATGGCATCACTTTCTTTTATAATTTCCAGGTCCCACCTTTCCTTACATTTAAAGAGATATCATACTTAAAAGGGTCATGACTTTAAAAAAGTGACAATATAATCCATTTCATTTAATCCAGGTGGACTATAAGCATACATTTAAACTGCCAACACAGTTATTTCATTTCTGCTAGTTCATTGTGTGCACAACCTATGAAATCAGTTTGCATCCTTTCTATACCAAAGAATAGACATTTATCATTTGATTGTCTTTTATGTGCTTAAATAGTGAATTTATAGCATCCTTCTTTTTAACAACATAGAGATGTTCACATATTTTCTCCTTAAAATGCCTTTCAGTTTTTCCAATATAAAGGGCAGGGCACATTTTACAAAGTGCAACATAAATCACCCCTTTGTTTTACAAGTAATATAGCCATTAGATTTCACAGTATTGTAACACGAAATATCTACTTGAGTTCCTTCTGAATATGGGGACCCTGTCTGAACCTAATACATTTACATGTCCCCACCCATTTGGTAGAAACTACAACATTGTTAAAAGGTGTCTCTAGAAAATCCTTAACATTTTTTTTCCTTTTTTATAAACTACTTTGGGTTATTTTACCAAGATTTTACAACTTTTATTGTGTGATGTAAATATAAAGCAATTTTTGTTTATAATGTCCTTAATATGGTAATCATCAACATTAAAACTCATAATAAATGCCTGTGAATAAATCATATCCCTTCTGCAGTCCATCACTGAGCCAGAACTAACAATGTCCCCAGTGTCAGTTAGTACCATTGCTTCTTTTGATAATAACTTCTGTAAATATTGGTTCTGAATTATTTTGGGTGGTATCCCCTACTAAGTAATATTTTCTCTAGTGTCTTCACCTGTATATCAAATAATATGTCATCAGAAACAATTTGCACCAAATGCATTAGTTGGCCTTTCACCAGAGATTTTTTTTTCTGGAGTGTAGGGTGGCAATTAGTATAAAGAAGCAAATCATTTGAATAAATTGGTTTCCTATATAAATTAGAAATGTATTTCTTGTTTCTATGATCTTTCATAATCTGAATGTTCAAATAATTCAATGTGTCAAAATTAACTTCACTAATAAATTATAAACAATTCATAGTACTCAATATATTCTAAAAATGTTTGTAATGATGCCACCATCTGAGGTCAAGAAGCTACATATGTCGTCTAAGAACCTAGTATATAAATTCCACTGAGAAGTAAACTTAGAATTCAAAATGTGTCTTCTTTCCCCTTTCTACTGCAGATATATTACTTTCATATATCAAGTAGTCGTAAAACCATTCAAGTCCTAACTTGTGTGGAATCACATTAAATATGTCTTTTACATCTACAGTGACAAATTAAATACTGTCATCATGTTTAACTGCTGTCAGTTTTTCAAATAAATCACGAGTTCTTTAAAATATAACTCACAAACATTCTTCAATTTTATATCAACATATTTGTCCAAGACATAGATTTCTGAAGTGGCTGCATTAACTATGGAAGGGAAAGGAGGGCCTTCTATATCTTTATGTATTTTGGGTAGTTCAAATATCAATGGCCCCCTTGGTTTTAGCACCCATAAATATCTTTAGGTTAAACAGTCAATTTGTCCTTGAGTAAGTATGTCTAATAACATCTGATGAATTTTGTAATAAGAAATATAAATTATGTTAAGGGAAACCTCTTCATATGTATCACCATATTAAGTGTTGCAACATTTTGTTCCCATAGTTATAACATTTCATCACTACACGTCTTCTACCTTTATCAAGCTTAATTATACCAGTCATTTTGATTACAATTCTACCAAGAATGGTTATTTTTATTATTGTCCAAATTTCTTCTAATATAATTGCAGCACATGTTTTGAAAACTGAGTCCAAGTGAGTGCAATGGTGGATTAAATGTATTACGCCTATTTAACTTGTCTCCAGAAGCTTCTACGTTTATTTCATTTATTTCACTCTTTGAATAGCAAAGAGCTACATTTAACTTATGGGTAAACAATTTTTAAGTCAATAAATATATTTGTTGCCTTAGTTCTTGTTGCTGGAACAAAAGTAATTCTTCTTTGAAATAAATGAAAGTGCTTACATTCAGTAACAACATAACTGTAATTATAAAATTTAAAGCCACCTTGCTGAATGGTATCTATCAGGTTTAGTTGTGACCAGCCTTGGTAACGTTGGTTCAGTTATTTACGAGGTCTTGGTTTTAACACTGAGGACTAGGGATATCTATTTAACATTATGAAGGCCCTGGGGGTGTCTTTCCTCAAAAAGGTTATTTATTTAATTTATTTATTTATGTGCTTGTTTATGTATGCATGTATATATGCATGTATTATTTATTACACTCAATAACATAAAGCAACACATAATAGTATCAGCAGAAACAGTTTAGAAAATATTATACCATAAACAACGTACAAGATAAGTTATTATGGATTAAAAACAATCATTCAAAATTAGAATCAGTCTTTATTAAATCTGTAAAAATATTGCTGTTCCTTGCTGGGGTTATTGAAGAGATTATCTAGATTCAATGTGAGTTCTGTCTCACAACCATTGACCTTATATGGACCCATTTCATTGAGGTTTCACACATGCCATAGCACTGTGCCTGTCCATATTTGAGTAGTAAGTCCTCTATTCAGTTCTGGATCACTCAAGAACATTCAACACTGTGATCAATGCATCTTGATCTAGTACCTAAAATGCTATTGTGGTGCCTTTTTCCTGGTTTTAGAGTGGCTCATTTTGTAACCTCTTTGACCATACTCAAAAGGTACATTTGAGTATTTATACTTCTTTCCATAACTGTGGAGTGTAAAAGGACTTGATCTTGGGCCCTGTTTTGTTCACAGTCATCGTGCTTCCACTAGGACAGCTAATAAGATGAGGCAGCATAGCATACCTCTGTTATGCTGACAACACCCAGCTCTACCTCTCTTTTTTTCTGGAATATATGGTGAGTGTGTATACCCTCAATGATGACTGGAGGACATCCATTAATGGCTAAATTGTAGTTGGTTGATAACTACATGTCTCCAAAACTGAGGCCATCCCTCTTCATGCTAACATGATAGAGTCCTCTGATCTTCTCCTTTCTAGTCATATCATTTACAGAAGTAAGCCTGAGTGTGCTAACAAAGGTTCTTAATATAGCAGTTATTTTCGATTGTCGGCTAACACTTTGGAACCAAGCTGATGCTGTTGTTAAAGCTTCCTATCACCAATTGTGTAACGTTCCCAGGATCGAACAACTATTGTCTCAAGCTGATGCCTCAGTTGTCATTCATGCTGTAGTGTCCTCCCTGCTTTGACTATTGCCAGGCAGAGACAATGACTCCTTACCTCTGGTACAGAACTCCAAGTCCATGCTATTCACTGGTACTTCCAGGTACCAACATATTACACGGATCCTAAATAGCCTACACTGGCTTCCTCTTCCATTCTGAATTAGTTTCAGTGTCCTGTTGTTAGTTTACTTGTCCATGCACAGCTAATTGAAAGTGCTTATGGTACCATATTACCACCCCTAGGTTTTGCACTCATTCTCCTATGAAGTGTTGGTGTTTGCTTATGTGCACTTAGAAGCAGCTGCATTCATTTATGTGCCCATGGAACCCCTGCCTTGGTGGCTGTGGTAGCACCCAGTCTTGAAAAGTGTTTCTGCACACCTCTTAAAACAATCATGTGAACTTGTCTTTTTAGCATTTGATGACTCCTTGATATTTTTGCTTTAGCTGGTTTTATCTTAAGACTTTGTCACTCTGAGTTATCCGCTGTTTTTGGGTGACATCTGCTGTATTTTATTAGTTGTTAGATTTTAATATTTTATGTGGAGTTGTCTGTGTGTTTATGTGATAGATATTTTATTTTTTTGTATTTGTGTGTACTTTTAATATCTGGAGTTTTGTGTTAAAACACCTAAATAAATGTGAGTATGAAGTATGAAGAATTGTGTGCAAAAGGGGTAGTGCATTCCAGGAATGGAAAAGAAAACACAAGTTTGTTATGCCTGATTATTATTACTCACTACTGGCGTCTTTACAGTCAGGTGCTCCTGCCAACTACTGGTAACCTCCAAGATTTGAAAAGCTACCTTGTACTGTTAGTGCGTGGCATATTGAAAATTGTATTAGCCTTTCACCTACAGCTGTATCGAATACAGAGACCAAAAGGCTGCAGTGACAGCCCTCAACAATGGCCACCCATCTATATTTTGATAATATGAAGGACAGAGAATGCTTTATAGGGTGGTATTTTAACCACTGCAGGAGACTGCAAATAAGAGGGCATTGATATGATCAGCTATTACATCATATAGGACTTGAGTCAGCTGAGATGAAAGCATCATATATGTAGTTTCTTACAGCATTGATAAAGAGGTGTATTTATGATAGAGATGATTCTCTATTCATCACCTTAATAGAGCAGAATGTAACAGCCTAGCTATATCCTTGTTAAGTACCAGGTTCAGTGGACATTCCCATAGATAACAAATTGCCCAACAACTGCATGTCAGTAGCAGACAGTGTTTCTAAAAACAATCTATTTTTGGTAATTCTTACCAGGGGCTGAGAAAGAAAGTAAAGGTGAGCCACCCCCCCCCCCCCAGGTCTTAGTGTATGTGACCAAAGAATGCAAAATTGCATTCCTCTACAACCTGGTCTTGAAAATCCATGCATGTTAGTTGATGGCATGCTGAGTTTCATTGGGTACAGCTGAGTTTCATTGGGTACAGCTGAGCTTCACTAGGTACAATTGAGTTTCATTGGGTACAGCTGAGTTTCATTGGTTATAGCTGAGTTTCATTGGGTACAGCTGAGCTTCATTGGGTAGAGCTGTGTTTCACTGGGTACAGCTGAACATCATTGGGTACAGCTGAGCTTCACTGGGTACAGCTGAGTTTCATTGAGTAGAGCTGAGTTTCATTGGGTACAGCTGAGCTTCACTGGGTACAACTGAATTTCATTGGGTATAGCTGAGCTTCATTGGTAGAGCTGAGTTTCATTGGGTAGAGCTGAGTTTCATTGGGTACAGCTGAGCTTCACTGGGTACAACTGAGTTTCATTGGATACACAGCTGAGCTTCACAGGGTACAGCTGAGTTTCATTGGGTACAGCTGAGTTTCATCGGCTACAGCTGAGTTCCATTGGGTGCAGCTGAACTTCACTGTGTACAACTGAGTTTCACTGGGTACAGCCGAATTTCATTGGGTACAGCTGAGTTTCATTGGGAACAGCTGAGTTTCATTGGGTACAGACGATGTTTATTGGCTTCGACTGAGTTTCATTAGATACAGCTGAACTTCATTGGGTACAGACTCCGTTAGTGTCCCTGCTGGCCTTGCCTCCTCCTCCTCCTACTCAATTCCATGCTGCATTGAGTAAACTGGAGAGGGTCAGCAACATCCTTTGAGTGAGGGCAAGAATTCCACCACATATCTTCTTGATGCAGTAACTTTTGGTAGAAGGGAACAAGAAACCTGCTTGTCACCCTTTTTGTGTCATCCTTGCATTGTTATATACCAGAGGTGGGCCCTGCACATGGTGGTAGCACTCAGGACACAAAGAAACAGTAACAGCAGAAAGCAGAAGATGGTCAGCTGGAAGTTATGCAATGGTGGCCCTACCAAAAAATAAAGAATCTTGAAGCACAAAACATGCTGTGTGATTCAGAAACATTTTCTGTGTTATGGTTAGTGTGTTTCCATGATAAGCAGCTTCATGCAGGGTGGTGATGATACATAGGCACACTAAGAAGAAGTTTGGAAACCCTAGAAATTCCACAGCCTCTATAGTATAGAGATGGTGTTATAATGATATGACATGGCAATGAGCAACATTATTAAAATGAGGGCACATATGAATAAAAACAAGGATAAAAACATGGCAACACAATTCAGAGATGGATATATACATCAATGATAGGTGCTAGCTCTAGAGTTAGAGGAGGTGAATCACAAAAGCAAGTACGGAGTCGCCATTGTGCCAGTAAACCTCTAAGGGTAACAGGCTATATTTGTTAACAGTCTTCATCATGTTGTACATCATCACCCTCAGCAGTGCCAGGACATTTGTCCATGGCTAACCTTTCATACCCAGGACATTCATCCACGCCTAACCTTTCATACCCGGGACATTTGTCCACGCCTAACCTTTCATGCCCAGGACATTCGTCCACACCTAACCTTTCATACCCACGACATTCGTCCATGCCTAACCTTTCATACCCTCTACAAGACTGACACTGTAGACTGATATGGTGTGGATCAAGTCATCACACAAGAATAGGATGAGATATGATGCCCTCATATGCTGGCCTGTAGGATGTGTGGATATCCCTGTGAATATGTGTGACCTATCCCTGTGGATATCAAGGGATGTGTGGATTTCAGGATACTAGCTACAGGGATATTTCATAGCTTCATAACATCTTAGGTAAGTAGTAGGCTAGCTGCCCTTGAGGGCTATTTTAAGCCTATCCAATTTTCCTTTAGTGCTTGAATTAACCTATCACATTTGGTTAGAGATTGGCCTTAGCCATATTATGTTCGATAATTATGTATTACTCCTAATGATAATAACTGGGATTATACTGTAGATAATTTAAGGGAACCCATGCATGAGCTAAAGAATTTAGGATCTGCCTCTGTCCACCTGTAGTACAGGGGGCAGTCTGGGGGTAAATGTGTTGTTTCCCATCCACAGATTCAAGTTGAATATGGACAGCGATGAACTTTGTTTTATGTAGATGGGGACTCTGTTTTAGCTTACAGTGGGAAATACTGTGGGTGTATCTCAGGTATTTGCCTCAAAGATTGCCATACGTGTTCCTCATTGTCATACTATAGCATGTGATGGTAGCTTATCTGATCTCCACATACTGTGCAGGACAGAGTGAACACCATGCAGGGCAGAGTCAACAACATGTACAATTCTTAAGATATAGCCCATTTTCCTGAGATATTGGAGGTTATAATTTACACCCACAACAGGGACAAGGTATGTTAATTGTAAGCATTTCCACTCTATCAAGTGCCAGGTGGTCTATGACTGCAGGTCATCCAAGCAGTGCCCATGGCTCCCACAACGGCAGCATATGCCAGTTGTTTGCTCAGGGTGATTTTGTCTAGGGGCATCTTATTGGCGATGACAGATATGCCCTGGAGGCATAGTTAGACACCTAGCAGAAATTTCCAAACCATGGCAAAGAATAGATAAATATGCCTTGTTACAAAACCAGGTCATTGTTGAGCAAGTGTTTGGTCTGCTGAAGGCTTGCTTCCATTGTCTGGATGTATTGAGGTGACTTTGCCACTTACAGTAAGAAACTCTCAGTACAGACTGAATTACATAACATTATTATAAGCAAACAACAACAGCAGGGAAAGCACATTGTAGCTTGCTGCCCTTCCCATAGTATTGCAACATGGCAAATGTGCATGTGCTTAGCTGAGAACATGCTATATGTTTATCTATTTTTTATGATTCACAAATTGCCACAATTGTGACATTTCTTATTCAGTCCTGGGACTTCTGCAGTTAGGATTTTTTTAATTAGCTGCAGTAAGGGCTGCAGATTTCGACTTACTTATTTGATGACTAACCTTAATTTGATAAATAACCTTAGGTCACATTGCTAGGCATGTTTCTAAATCCAAGGGTTGGACTGAAATATTTTCAAATTCATAATCAGCAGATCTGTACTATTGGATAATAGAAGTAATTCAAAGGCGGGAAGGTAATACTAAGTCCTCACAACATAAAAACAGGATAATACGTGTCAAGGAAGCAGTAAGTACAGTTTAAAGAAACCAAAAAGAAAAAGTGACTCTTCAACTAAATTAACTGAGTGGGTAGAAAGGTAAACTATTTGTTATGATTGTAAAATATGCTTGGGAAAATTATATAAAATGTTATCATAATAATATAAAGGTTCTCACAGTTACTTTTTAATTATCAGTCAAATGCGTTAAATGTATTATAAAACATTGCTTTTTAGCTCTTTATTTCAGTTTGGGAATTTAGCCTATTTTAAAATGCCCTGCTTCAGCAATACAAATACTCTTCCTGAAATATATATAACATTAATGTCAGGAGTTGAGCAAATGAATGCAATTATGGTTTTTTTGGAATCTTTTTGTTACATTTGGAAAGTTCTTTGTGGTAGGTTGTACAGAAGGAAACTGTAAAGTGTCTTAGGGGGAGTTTTATGTTTCCTTCAACTTCCCAAAAGCCAAAGAGGTTGTGACTTTACTGAGCATGCCTGGACTAGAGCCGAAGCTCTACACTACATCTAATAAGTAGTAAATCACCTGACCCACTTCCTCGGCACAACTGTCATTTCAGCTTTTCTTTTTGAAATTCATGTGTTAAACAATTTCGAGTTCATCCAAGGAAGAACCAAAATTCCAAAGGAGTTAAGATGTAACGATTATGGATGTTAGTTGATTAAACTGATTATGATGTTGTAATTTTTATAATTTTCTAAGTAGTACTAATCAACACTATAATTTGACAGGAAAACTCGTGTCTGAAAAAGTGAGTGTGCATGCTGACAAAATTGTATTAATTTTCTCTAGATCTTTTTTACTTAATGAAAGTTGCAGATCCTAAACACCAGAGCACTTGGAACTGATGCTGCACAGCAAAAAAATAAATAAATAATAATAATAATAATAACAATAATAATAACAATAATAATAATAATAAATATAATAATAATAATAATAATAATAATAATAATAATAATAATAATAATAATAATAATAATAACAATAATAATAATAATAATAATAATAATAATAATAATAATAATAATAATAAGGGCTGAAAATAGAAGATCAGACATTAAAGAGAGGTAAAACAAATTTTGCAGAAAACTTGGAACGACATTATCAGATTCTACGGACAAAAGAGAAGTAACAAATATATAACATGTAGTGCTAATCTGGCTAAATGTATCAATGTACTGAGAATAAAAAGGGAAATGCAGCAATAGAATTAAAATGGTACCCAGACACTACAAGAAACAGACAGTACCTCTGAAATCAGTCTGTGCAGAAGAGATGCGTAATGAGTTTTGGGTTTTTTATACGATTAATGACTTTCCAGATAATTTCAGATTTTGTTTTCCTAAAAAAGCCAGAATAGAAGATGGAACTAACTATACCTCTGCAAACTTGCATTCGAGTCAGTATTTATGTTTCCTTTGCTGACTGTGTCAGTAGTTTCTCCTTTCAGGGAAGAGCTGAGCTGGTATTCCTTTGATATGGAGCTTCAGAATGCAAACAGAGATTCCTGTGTGCTGGATGATACAAATGAGCAGTGGTTAGCTCTCTCACTGGAGAAGGAAGTAAGCAAGTCTGTTGGAGTGGTGCAGATAACAGAACTGTCATCAGGAGGGCTTGCAGATGATATTCTGTTAAAAATAATCATGCAGGATGATGCAGGCAACAGTTTTTCTGTTTCATGGGGTAAGATGGCAGATACCTTTTTTTTGGATGTAGTGAGGATGGTAATGACCCAGGTGATATGGCAGCAGAGAATGCAGCAGTTAAAATGTATGCAGCAGTGACAGCAGACAAGAAAAGAGAGCGCAGCAACAAACTGTAAGTAAGACTGATTTTAATGAAGAGAAAAACAACTGTGAGAATAAAACAAAATCACACTGTACTAGACAGATATTATCTATGGGAAAATGTGGTAACTGTTCTGCATTTTAAAGCTGAAGAAATTCATCATTTTATACATATTTGGACAGTGACTTTCTGTGGCTTAACATTTGAAACTCTGGGACTAATGATGAAATTTCTAGAGCTGGGTAACAAAAAGGACATTTATCCATGGAACAATTATTTGATTTCTGGTAACAACTTAAGTGTTACAAAAGGTGACTTTGCAGTTTAGAACCGATGAACTGGAAGAAGATGTTAAAAATGCATGCAGGGTTTGTGAAACTGTTCATAATATTGTAAAAGATTAATATGGAAGAAACTTATGGAAAGGAGGGTGGAGGTTGGAAGCTGTTTTGAAATGTATAAAAAACATGGCCCAAGATTCAATAAACTCCATGTAGGAATAGTGTTATTCCTACATGGAGTGAATGGTGTCTGCTTCTGCATAACCTGAACAGCAGTGCGCCTTATATATTAATGAAGGCACGGTATTTATAACGGCTGTGTGGACATGAACACTATTGAGTGCAGGGGGCATGTTTCAGTAGTGCTCACACATCCAACATGCACCCTGCACACTGAAAGTGCCGTACGGCACTTCCTAACTGCTTTTAGTGTCTGCAAACACTGAGAGCAGGAATCTAAATAGGAAGCAATGGATGGGTGCATGTGACAGGTACTGTCTCACACCCCCTGCATTGTGAAAGTGCTGTACGGCACTTTCTAACTGCTTTCAGTGTCCATGGACACTAAAAGCAGGAATTTAAATAGAAAACAATGAAGGGGGTATGTGACAGGTACTGTCACATACCCCCTGCATTGTCAAAGTGCCGTACAACACTTTCTAACTGCTTTCAGTGTCCATGGACACTGAAAGCAGGAATTTAAATAGGAAGCAATGGAGGATGTGTGTGACAGGGACTGTCACACACACCCTGCATTGTTTAAGTGCTGTACAGCACTTTCACCATACGTCTGAACCTCTTAGAGGCAAAAATATGGACAAAGCCTAAAATGACGGGGGGCATACCTCTCAACCTCTGAGAAGCAAAAATCTGGACAAAGCCTAAAATGACAGGGGCCATACCTCTCAACCTCTCAGAGCCAAAAATCCAGACAAAGCCTAAAATGATGGGGGGCATACCTCCCTACATCTCAGAGCAAAAAATTGGACAAAGCCTAAAGTGATGAGGAGACAAATAGGGACATATCATAAATAATGCCCTTACAAACTTAGAAAGTTGATAGAGAAGAAGGGTTTGTATCAACATAACATGTAGGGAAGGATTAGAAGTCTGAAACTCAAATGTATGCCATTGTGTAGTGACCTCAATCCTAATATGCCCCATACAGACTTAGACAGATGATAGAATGACAGGTAGTGCATTACCAAATATGATTTACAAGAAGTATTGATACATGTAATTAAAGTGCTTTTATATATTTTTTTTAATTTTAAATTAAGTTTAAGCATAGCTGTATGGGTTTGCATGTTATGGCCCTTTGCCCAGCATTGCTTAAACATCTCATAGGAGCTAAATATAAACATATAGCTCAGATCCTTAATGGCAAGATAGCATAGTGGTTATAGTCCTGGCTTTGCATACAGCAGTTCACGGTTAGAGTACCAAGACAGGCCCTTTATTTTCACATGGGAAAGCATTGTTAAAATAATTTTTTTTATTTTATATTATGTAGTAATTGATATTTTTAACCAGGGTAGTGTAGCTGGTTCAAAATGGAAGTGTGAGTGCATATAACATGTGAAATCACCCATGTATACATGGGTGTCCCATACAGTATAGTCACACCCTAAGGTAATGTAATCAAAGCATATTAAGGGATGTCATGTAAAGTAAATTATATACACCTAATAATATGTCAGTAATGATTAATGAAGTTACAATTCTGATATTTTTTTAAATGAAAACTGAGCAATGGTTAGCAGTGATCACCTCTGCCTATCCAGTTTAAGCATTAGCTCAGCTAAGCAGATTTGCTCACTGTTAAGCAGTGCTCAGCATACCTCTCAACTGTACAGATTTTTGCAGTTTATCCAGATTTTTGCCTCATATTTTTGGTCCATTTTTCATAAAATTATGATTTTCTGGCAAATTAGTAACAATTCATTAAATAATGACAGATGTTTGAGTTTCAGACTTCATAACCTTCCAAAAATTCATGCAAATGCAAAACCTCTTATTCTATCAACTTTCTAAGGTTGTAAGAGCAATATCTAAAAAGTGTGCCTACTTCTGGGCCTCTGTTCTACTTTTATCAGTGGCTTTGACCAGATTTCTTGCTCTAAGAGTTTGAGAGGTATGGTGATCTGCATTTATCCATTTAAGCACTGTTTAACTCAGCTTAGTGGATTTGCACACCTCTTAGCTGAGCTTAACATTTTCAAAATGGTCCAATGATGACAAAGTGTGGGAATTTGGCCTTATTTAAACCACACAGGCAGCAATACAGCCATAACCTGTTGTAGTTTGATCTCCAGGAACCATGTCTGGTATTGGAGAGAGAGCACACTTTCGGGCACGGCGCTGGGGCATTCTGGAGTCCAGGGTTATGGCTGGACTCCTCATAGAAAACCACGATGACAGACTGCTGCAGGGCCAGTACCAAAGCTCTCAGTACAAAGTGGAAGCCTGGGACCGTCTGGCACATGACCTTACCAGTGCCACTGTAATCCCCCAAACTGGTAAGCAGGTACACCATCATTATGCTGACCTAAAGTGCAAGAAGTGGGTGCTCTTGGCTCAGTGGATCCAAGAAGCTCAGGCACGGAATGCTCCAGTAGTTTGTAAGTATCTCATGCATAGCTGTACCAAATTCTAGCTTGAGTGTGTGATATACAGGTATGCATAATGTTTTTTGTTCCCCCTACAGCTGCAGTGGAGAGGGCTAGCAATATCAAGGCCCATGCGGACAGACTGACAAGGCTGCACCAACAAGCTGGTGAGTACAGAACTACCTTGCAGTATATAGTGAAATAAATAAGGAGTAAATCATTTACTGCCAACAGGTGTAGTGTGTTCTGTGTCTAACGAATAAATAAAAGTTTGCCAGACTACTATTGATCTACAGGATATGCAGTAGTAAAGCACTGTGCCATACAAATGAAATAAAGACTCATACCACAAACTGTTGTGTTTACTCTGGTATGTTGCTGTAGACATAGAATGTGTACAGGTTCTTCACAGCAAATATGGCTTTGGCAGTATGAATTAACTTAGGTTGTTCTGAGAACCAGCTATTATGCAAAACAGTAGATTGTGGAGCTGTAAAACAAGATATAAATGAAATATGAACTATGTTATGCACTAAGATCTGAACCCTGAATATCAATGTCCAATGTATTATAACGAGTCCCCTGCAGAATTGCCTTGTGTTAACCTTTGCTTTCCAGATTGTATTACTTCCAGGGATTAATACACAATACACTTACTGTCATGCATGCATCTCAGGATTATAAGGTCAGACTGTCTAACCCACAAAGTTATAGGCAGAAATCAGTCAAACATGAAACAGCAGTTCCCAGTAGCTCAGTGCGATGAAAAATATCCTTGTTTTTCCTTTTAGCACACACAGACATGGTTCAAATCCAGGTAGTGGTACTGATATGTGTGCATATATGCACTCAAGAAATCTTGAATACTTATAGAAACAGTCAGATGGTGGTAACAGATATTTTCTCCACAGGTCTTACAGGTAAAGAAATGTTTATAGTAGCTGTATGAAGGGCATACCAATACACCATGTACAACTGTCCCACTGTCCAACCCCATGACTGCAAATGACAGCAGGATAGGTACATATACCATGCACTCTTCCCGATACATGTCTCTCAAGTGTCATGCTGTCATAGCTAGTGGTCACTGCTGCCAATCACCTTGGACACAGATAGGAATCCAGGTGAAGTATGCCAGTAGCAGACATACACAACATCAGTGCAGGGTACCCCTTCTTTGTCAGCTATGTAACCCTGACATGTACAAGCCCCCCTAGTAATGTAGCCATAGTTGTTCCAGTCTGCCTCATACCATTACAGGTTGACTGTTTAACAGGTATGTACTTGCTACAGAAGATACGGGCCAAAGGTAGATGTAAAGTGAGGGAAGACCTGTAGAGTACTGAGCAGTACTGCTGCGATAAATTGAAGCCTCTACAGTTGCTATTGGACTTTTTCTCTCCCCCCACACCTCGTCTGCATCACTAATATTATTCATATACTACAGGTATGTTTTTCTCAAAACTTGGTGTTTGGAGTTCTGTTCTATTATTGTTCATATATTTAGTTGGTTGCATATTAACATACCTTGTTCAAATACCATTGTTGGTGGCTGTTGTCGTCAATGTAACTGGCATGCTGTTGCAATGCTTACTGATATTCCATTTATGCATGTGTTCTGTCTGCTATGCAGTTGTTTCCAATCTGCTAGTTTGGGGTAATTGGAACACCCATGCATGCTGCTATAACTAATTTTGAAATGTTTTGTTCATGAATAACCAGTATATATTGGATAATCAAAACACCATAGCACATTTGGGAAGGCAGATCCCGGCAGATCTGCCTGTCCTGCCTCATCTGGCCGTGGCACTGGGCTCCAGCACATCTGGGATCCAACTTGGAGCTTCCTCCTGTGCTGGTTTTGCACCACCTTCAAGTAGAACCGCCTCAGGGGATGGGGCCATACCCCCCCCAGGCATGGGCATGGAGAGGAGCCTGTCACCCACCGTAAGTTCTGGGGTATGGTGCACAGCATTATCTGCTTTGAGTTGGCTGGACAGCTGTGCCAGATGGAGGGCCACCTGGCACACCTGGAGGGGCAGGCTGCCCCTGTTGTCCATCCCCCAGCACAGCCACCTTCAGGGCCATGAAGGTGCATTGTTGACTGCCCATGGGTGGGAACCTCAGTTCCACTGTATCCATTTAGGGGATCATAGGCCTCTAATTCCCAACCACCCTACCTGTCCAAAGTGTTTACCCCACTCATGTGTCATATACCACCCCTATCTGCTGTCTTGTGTATCTTATCTGTCTGTAAATACCTCCCCAAACACACCTACAGCCTTACCCCAACATCCCACTCTCACCTTAATAAAAAAAAAAAAAAAAAAAAAAAAAAAAGGGCATCTGTCCCGCAAAATAATCATTGCCCCATACATAGTTCTACATTTTGCCCCCATGTCCAGCGACATAAACCAATCAACACTCAAATTACTCTACAAATGTATGTTGCAACACCCCTCCCTGTGGGGTGTGAGGCTGTAAATTCCAAATTTTCCACATCAGTCACAGCTGTTGCTGCAGTAGAAATGTAGAGCTAGGGTCCTTTCCTACACCCATCCTGCACATCCCTAGCTGGTTTTCCCAATGTTTTACCCTGCTTGCCCCCATTTCACCATTTTCCTATCACCCATTTTTTTCTTTTCTTTATTTAAAATTAGCACGTGTATAAATGGGAGTAAGCACTGCTAAGTGAAGCTAAGAGGACTTAACCATCTGTTAGCAACACTTAGCTTCACGCAAAACCATGCAAACCCCCTTACAACTGCTTAAAAGTGCTTTAGTCACTCTGTCTCTATCAGCCCTTGTTCTGCCCAGCAAAAAATAATCAGTGCTGCTAAGTCTCAAACCCAGGGCACTGTACACGGCAATGACAGTAACATACCACTATACCATCTGAGCTGTGGGGGATTTGTAAAAGGAAATTCACCCCGGGGATCATGTCAGTCACCCTGCTAGACAGGGGTCCAGGGAAGTAAATAGTGTGGGAAGAAGTAGCCAGGGAATTGTTATGGCTAGGCTTGTATAGGCCCTAGGGCTTATAGCCTAGTACCAACCTATGAACAAACATATTATGCATTATGGTCATTTAACATTAATGAAAAAAGTCATCACTACCAAGTCTTGAATCCAAGACCCTCTGCACTACAATCAGAGCAACATACTGCTGCACCATCTGAGCTGTGGGAATTTCTAATGCTTTTACAAGCATATCATGCATTACTAACATTTAAGATAAGGGAAAAAATACACATCACTTGCAAGCCTTAAAACCGGGATGCTGTGCACTTCAGTCACAGCAGCTACCACTACCCCACATAAGCTGGGAGAATTAGAAATGCTTCAGTAAATATATCATGCAGGATGGTCATCAAACATTAAGGAAAAACCTGTGGAATTAGTACTGTTATACACACACACACACACACATATATATATATATATATATATATATATATATATATATATATATATATATATATATATATATATATGTATATATACATATATGCACACACACACACACACACACACATGTATATATGTTTATATATATATATATCTATATATATATATATATATATATATATATATATATATACTCAACCTCTTACTGCAAGACATATCCAAAAATCCTGACAAAGTAGGGGATAAAGGCTAAACAATAGTGACATATTTGAAATATGGCTGTTATAAGCTTAGAGGTTTGCTAGAGTTTCACGGTTTGTTTTAACATATATTTTCTGATAGGTTTCAGGTCTGAAACACAAATGATTGTCATTATTTAGTGATGTCAATGCTCACATCATCCCAGTGATTTGTCAGAAACCCACAACTGTTATGGGGAACAGACCAAAAATATGAGCTATGCATCTGGACAGTGTATAGAAAGCTGGACAGTAGAGAGGTATGACTGCAGTCATGTAACAGAAGGGAAATACACTGACAGCTGCTAATCATGTCACCCACTACCTTCTGAACTACAGTCAGACCAACACAACATCACCCCAAATCAGCTCTGAGGAATTACTCATGCATTTGCAAATATATCATGCACTACAGGGATGTAACCATATGGAAAAGCAGACATCAGTGAGAAATTGTCCACACACAATCATTTGCACCACAGTCACAGCAACATACCAGTAAGCCAACTGACCTCTAGAGAATAATGACTGTTTGAACAAACATATCCTGATTGCCACTCACACACTACAGCAACATATACTGCCCCAAGTCACAGTGTACTGGGAATCCTGAGGTGTTACGGGACATGTCTCAGTCTGCCCCTACAAACATATACAGCCAATAGACCACCAGTGGCTGTAGCAGCATGCACAGTCAGAAAAGGATCTATGATACTCACATCTTCCCCTCTCCCTATGCAGTCCAATAAAGATTTACACACTACACTGCCACACAATCTTGACAGTCTGGTAACAATAGCCAGACATACATAACTCTCAGCTGTACAGATTTCCACAGAATGTCTAGAGTATGGGACTATATTTATGGCCACTGCCTCATAACACTTCTGGGAGTCTGCTAAATTACTGGGATGATATTAGGAGTGAAGTCACTAAATAATGATACACCATACCTCTGAACCTCTTACTGCAAGACATCTGGACAAAGCGTGACATACATGTGGGACAGGGGGGGCTGAAAACAGGGATATAAATGTTGTTACAAACTGAAACAGTTGCTAGTGTTACAAGGTTTGTTGTAACATAACTTGTCTGAAGGATATGAAGTATGAAACACAAATGGATGTCAACATTTAGTGAATTCAATCCTCACATTATCCTACTGATTTCTCAGAAACAGACATTATCTGACGAACTGACCAAACATAAGAGGCAAATCTCTGGGCATTCTGCAGACATCTGGACAGTTGAGAGGTATGTCATAGACATATAACTGTCAGATATCAAGTCACGCAGAAAATGCATGTCCATCAATTCCCTGTCACAAATGTCACAGCAGGTGTCACCAGACACATGTTCTAGTCCGCTATGGAGGCACAGGTAGGTACTGTCCACAACACTAGACAGATGCTCAGGGTTATGAATACAGAGCTTTCTGCTATGTGTAACGACCTCCACAGCATTTGAGATGCTCTGCGTCATTTTGCCAATGTCGTGGATAGACGGTGGGGTGAGACATTGTCACTGCTTGACTGTGCAATGTCTGTGCTTGAGCATGGGGTGGGTATAGGGCAATGGCCACATAGACATAGGTCAGCAACCAGATCAGCTAAAAGCCCACATGGTCATGTACATTCACACTCCCTAGTGGCAGCACCACCAGCACTACTGAAGGGAAGGTGCTATTCACACCACACTGGAGCAGGCCAAGGATATGTTGTCCTGGCCACATGCCCATGGCCTGCTCCAGTGTGGTGTGGACAGGGATGCAGATCCAGCACACAACAGTCACTATCAGGGAGTAGTACTGCATCTGGCCTGGTCATGCCAGTGAGAATCCTGGCAGAACCAGTTCCTGTGCCCCTGGCAAGAGATGGTGAACTGTACATCCTGCCATGTACAGTCCATGGCTGTCCAACATAGCCATGTGTAGGGCAACCACATGGCTTGATAGTGTGCATACAAACACTCACACATATCTATCACAGGCCGGTCACCACCAGACATGTACAGCTCCTCTGCACGGCAAAGTTTAACATCACCCCTCCAGACACACACACACACACACACACACACACACACACACACACACACACACACACACACACACACACACACACCTATTTATGAATTTGTCCAGATGTCTTGCTGTTAGAGGTTGACAGGTATGGGTGTGGGTAGAGAGTGCATTCTACTGAGCAGAAATGTCCATTATATGTGTGGTATATTCTACATAGCATTGTGATTTCCAGGTAGGTCAGTGGCAGAGCAGTACAGAGTAATGTGGTGAAACTATTGACATAGAATTGTGAATAGGTTGATAGGTTGATAGGTTGATATGACGTTAGTAGGCTATTGGACCTGAAGCCCTTATAACCCACACAGATTCATAGGTTGATACTAGGCTATCTGCCCTAGGGCATTTATAAGCCTAGCCAGAGTGTGTTTGGCTTTCGCCACCATTTTAGATTAGTTGACTGTGCCTCTGTATAGTAGGTCACAGAAGATAGTCCTTTTGAGGTTAGTTTACTGTGCTTATGTCTAGTAGGGACACAGAAGAGATCCCAGGGGTAAACCTACAATCTCCCATCCACCCGTCAAGATTTCTCTTGAAGAGGGTCATTGAGGGACTCTGCCTAACATGGATTGGGATTTTGTTCCAGAGTGAGGGGAGCCTCTGGGATATGAATCTGTCCCTCCAGCATGTCCTATTTATTTCTGTGCTGAGGTTTAAGTCCCTGGAGCGTGTAGCTCTAAGGGATTTGGATTTCCTGAGGTGGAGCATGTCCATTAATTCTGGGTTGGACATGGCTTTATACGTCAGACACAGATCACCTCTGAGTAGGCGGTAAGCAACTGAGTAGAGATGGAGTTTCTTTAGCCTAACTACATAGGGCATCTGTTTGAGTCCCTTGATCCTCTTGGTGAGGTACTTTTGGGGTCTTTCCAGTTGCTGCAGGTGTTGGGTAAGGTACATCCCAAATGGGGCATTGTATTCAATTATGGGCCTGATGAGTGTTGAGTAGAGGGGCACAATGACTTCTCTTGATCTAGATGTGAACCCTTTTGTGATAAGGTGGGCTATATAGAAGGTCTTTCTAACCACTTTGGCAACATGATTGTCAAAGGAGAGATTGTTATCTACTTGGGTCCCCAAATCCCTAATTACTTCTTCTGTACTTAATGGATTACCACCGATGTGGTAATTTGTGGGCACTTTGTTTTTCCCAAAGGGGATGACTATGCACTTTTTGGCATTTAGCTTTAGGCCATGGGTCTAGCACCAGTTATCCGTCTCTGTGAGACCCTTTTGGAGGATGTTTGTGTCAGTCGGCTAGTCGATTATGGCACCCAGTTTGCAGTCATCTGTGAACTTGGTCAGCCATAGTCCTCCCGTGTTAGCCTGTACCTCAGAGGAATATATACCGAACAAGAGAGGTCCCAGGACTGAGCCTTGTGGGACCCCACTTGTAACTGGTTTAGAGTCTGACATGGCACCTGCAATTCTGACCATGTGGGTTCTATCCTTGAGCCAGTTTGCAACCCATCTTGTGACACAGGGGTTGATATTTAAGCTAGTGAGCTTATTTATGATGCCCGAGTGGGGTATTGTGTCAAAGGCTTTTGTGAGGTCCAGGTAGGCTGTGTGGACTACCTTCCCTTCATCTATGGCCTTGGTGACTGTTTCAAAGATGTCGACCAGGTTCAAGAGGTAAGATCTGCCCTTAACAAAGCAGAATTGGGTAGGATCCAGTGTTTGGAGGTTCCCAATGTCTTTGTTTATGTGTTTCATGATGATACACTCCATAGCTTTGCAGACCAGGCTAGTCAGGCTTATAAGGCGATAGTTTCTGGGGTCCGTTGTGGCACCACCTTTGTGGAGTGGGACCACTGTTGCTGTACGCCATTTCTTGGGTACATATCCTGTAGTAAGGCTGACATTGAACAGTGACTTTATGTGAGGGTTCAGTTCTTCTTGGAGTTTGTGTAAGACGCAGCCCGGGACACCGTCCGGTCCCATCGATGCTGTGTTTTTTGCTTTGGAGAGGGCAGCTCTTACCTGTGCATCTGTGATGTCAGGGGAGCTACACTCTGTTGGGATAGACATTTGCTCTTTTGGGGAGGAAGGGGGGAGAAGTTTGCACTGAACCTGTCTGCCAGGATGTTGGCAATGTTTGTGGGTTCAGTGTATTTTTTTGCCATTTTGAACTAACTCACAGCATATCTGGGAGTTGCCACTCAGGTTCCTGACATAACTAAAGAAGGCCTTGTGATTATCTTTAGCGTCTTGTGCAATTTTTCTTTCGAAGCCAGCCTTAGATGATTTTATGAGGGATCGCAGATGAGAGTGTAGCCCATGTTAAGACATGTCAGCACCCAGATCCCCTGTCCAGCAGGGACACAGGTGGAATAATAGGACTGCATTTTCCGTTTCCCATGCACTTATACAGGGAGCATGTCACTAGGGGTATTGAGGCACTTGGCTTGATGTGGACAGGGAATGTATTCCACAGATGGGGAGTTTGTGGGATATGTATCTGTCACACCAACAAGCCCTATTGATATCACAGACCAGGTTGATGCTGTGCCCATAGTTTGATTGAGTGGGTCTTGACTTCTAGATGTGCAACATTCCTGACAAGGCAGGGTCTGGATTGCTTTGTATGCCAGACAGGGGTCACCTCTGCAGAGTCTGTATGGAACAGAGTAGAGGGACAATGCTGTTAGCCTATCTGTGTAGGGTAGGTGTTTGTGGTCCTGCATTCTCCTGGTGGGGAACCTCTGTGGTCTCTACAGCTGCTGCATGTGCTTTGTGAGGTACATGCTGATGGGGGCATTGAACAAAATAATTGACCTCATAAGGTTAGCATTTATGACTCTTTTGACCTCCCCTTACATTTGAATTGTCCTATCTATGACACTTTCAAATACAATGGGAGCAATATGATGCTCAGACATCAGGTTGCTATCAACCTGGGTGGTCAACTACCTCGTTACTGATTGTGTATGTAAGACATTGTTGTTAATGTGATACTGTGTGGGGACGTCAGTCTCCCTGAACAGGATGATGATGCATCTGCAGGCATTCAGCTTGAGGCCATGTTTCTGGCATCAGGCATTTGTTTTGGTGAGACCCTCCTGTAGGACATCCACATCACTTTGGGTATTGATGACTGTTCCCAGCTTGCAATCATCTACCGATTTGGTCAGCCAGGGGCCAGTGATTTTGGCCTGCACCTCTGGGAAGTATATCCCATATACCAGAGGCCCCCAGACCAATCTCTGGGGTATGCCACTCATTACGGGTGTACTGTTTCAGCTGGCTACCCCTGTTACAATTATGTGGGTTCTATCAATGAACCAGTTTGATACCCATCTAGTAACATATGGATTGCTGCCTAGTTGACAGAGCTCATGCACTATGGGCAAGTGGGGACTGATGTGTAAGGCTTTGGCCAGATCACGGTGGTTGGAGTGTACCATTTTTCTCACATCCATGCCTTTATTGGCTGCCTCAGGGAAGTCATCCAGAGTTCACTGACATACCTCCCCTGAAGATGGCAGACTGTGTAGGGTAATGTATTTGCATTTTGCCAGTGTCCCTGTTAATGTCATCTATGATAGTCCATTGCATGGCCTTGTGGATCAGGCTAGTTAAGCTGATGGGTCTTTCATTTCCTGGATCGGTGAACACTCCACCTTGGTATAAAGGGATGACAGTGGCTGTCCACCACTCATCTGTGACATAGACAGTACTCAGGCTTTGGGTGTGTAATGATGCTGCCAGTTCATGCCTGGGTTTATGTAGTTTGCAGCCTGAGATGTATTCAAGTCCCATGGGGGCTGTCCTCTTGACTTTGAGAGGGCAGTGATGCCATGGTCCCTAGTGATAAGGGTTGGATGTTCAAGTACTTGGGATGTCCTGCTTTCCTGATAGGGGCAGAGAGGAAACATTTCCACTGAATCTGTCAGCCAGTGGATTGGTTATATCTACAGCATTTGTGTATGTGGTTTCCTTGACCACCTGTTCTGTACCGATCTGGGAGTTTTCTTTGGGAATGCAGACATATGTGAGGAAGGCCTTATGATTCTCTGTCTTAGATGTGGGCAATTTGGACTCAGAGTTGCCTTTAGTGGATTTCACTGGTGCTCTTATTTGTTTGTTCAGGCTAAGAGGTGATTACTTCCAATTGTGCACCTGCTCCTTCTCAGTCCTGGACATCAATGTTATCCTTTTGGTATATAGTTACTTTATTGCAGATGTGTGCAGACAGGTTTACCCTCCCTTGCAGATGGTGATGTCCTGTCAGGTATTCCTGATTTTGTGCATTTCTATTTATATGCTGGCATTCGGAAGTTGGTGCCTGTTCCTCTAGTGGGGTAGGTGTCTGTCCAGCTGTTTATACCATCCCTCTGGTGGTTGTGATCAGCTTGTGGGACATTTTACTTTTACTAAGGCTAGAGGTGGGTCAGGAGAGATGGTGATATGACATTTGACCGCTTTTCTGTTGGATCTTGCCAGGGAGGATGATACCATAGTGGTGCTGCAGTGGTTCATGTTGGTTACTGCCAAGTCTGACTTAAGTATCACATCTTGTGACGGTATCAAGTGGATATCTTAAGGATGTAGCTTTGATAAGAAGGGGGTATCTTTGTGCATTTCTGTTCTGGCATGGTTGGATCCCCAATCAATGTTTAGGTAATATACCTCAGCCAGGATCAGGGTGGCGGATGGAATCTTGATAGATTTGTAGAGGTCCAGATTTGTGCGGTGGGTGTCCTGAATCAGATATGTTGGCTTGTAGCCTGTATGTATAATTTGCATAGGGATCTTGTCGACAGTTGACTGCACTTGGAGTGTCTTGTGTGTGTTAGACTGTTTGACTAGCTTGGTGGTGTGTGTTTGTCTATTATATATTTTTATAGGTTCATAGGTTCATAGATTAGTACTAAGCTAACTGCTCTTGCAAGTCATTTTAAGCCTAGCCAATTATCCCTTGTGAGACTCAAACCTGGCACCTTGTGTTTGTAAGGCAAACACCTTAACCATTAGGCCACCCTCCTTTGGCTTTGCTGCCCACATTTTGGGGTCTGGCTGTTGGACAGAATAAGTGATCAGGTAAGGGTGGGTTTCTCTCTGTGGCTGTGGGCCAGGTTTCTGTGAGTGCACAAATATCACCATCTTCCAGGGTTATGACTCATTGCAATAAGTGCATTTTCCTGTTTAGACTCCTGGTGTTTAGGGGCATGGCCTTTAATTTCCATTTTGATGAGTGTTTTATGCTGGTAATATGGACCCCATTACTTTCCCTACAAAGACACTTTGGGGGAGGCAAGGCCCTTTGCCAGAGTCCTGAAGGCCAAATGAGACAGATGCAGGCCATCTCTAGCAAGGCAGTGTGTTCTATCGATCATAAGATCCCAGGCTGCCAGGCAGTGGATCTCCCTGGAATGACACCAGTAAGGGAGTCAAGTGTTACTGACAATCATTTTCTGTTTGTATTGAGCCATCATTCTGCGTGATGGCAGACTGCTGCTTAAGGTCAGGGACATACCTGCATGGGATACATATTCAGCAAGCCAAATCATGTTTGTCTTCCTATAGTCCAGGGAGGTACATCTGACGCCGTTCACATTGCCATGGACCAGGCTGGACTGATGTCTGTACCTGTTGTGGAGTGACTTGAGTGCATGTGTGATATGGCAGATTATGGCACCTGGCAAACAAGTTACCATGACTTTCTCCTTATCCTGCCTGGTGAGAGGCACATCTGTCACATCTGTGTGTCTCCTAGTAGATTATTCTATGAGTAATATGTTGGGTGTATGGTAAGGCCTTAGTGTTTGGAAGACTCTGGTGTGTGGACTATGCATGGTCTGTGATGTGTAGGTTTGCGGAGTTCTTGTGTGTTTTTGCCTCTGAGGTGTCCTTTGTTTGGGTTTTTCTTTTGTTGCAGACCTACACTTACATGGGTGTGTGTTGTGTATTTGCAGGTGATGTTTACTGACTATGTACACTGCATGGCACCTATGTTACTGCACAATCTGTTCTGGTGTGCACATTCTTCATTTGTATGGCCAGTGGTTCCCCTTCCCCTTATGTGTGTCTCTTTGTCCTTCTGTAGTCCAGTCACAGGCTTTGCCCACAGTGGCTGCTGTTATGTATTTGCAATTCTGGTGTGTGCAAGGTAAATGCCATAGCATCACACACAAGGTTATGGACTTCACACCTCTGAGTGCACCTCAGCAGTTTGTCCATCATTGCACCACTACATTTGCTGTGGTCCTGAGATGGTTTGTGTTACTATATGTTATTATGTGGCTACATGTTGGCCTAGCTGTCAAACCGTCACAGACTAACATCTGGACAGGACCATATATGACAGTCAGACAAAGGCCCACACATGGGGACAGGGTGTTAATACTGTTCTGCCAAACATAGACAGTTGGGAGACCAGTTTGGTATTTGCTTGCTTTCTCTTATGGGTATGATGTCTGCTTCTCCACTGTCTGCCATTGATGTTTTGACATGACCTTAGAGCCAGACATCTGGACAAAGCCATAAGTAATTTGTGGACAAAGGCCTACATATAGGGATCATTGTTAATTATTGGCCTTACAAACCTAGAAAGGTAATACAATAACAGGCTTTGCATTAGCAAGCATTTTCCTAAAGGATATGAAGTCTGAAGCTACGATCTCTCATTATTTTCTGACTTTAGTCTTTCATGATTTCCCAGTGATTTGCTAGAAAACCACACTTTCATGATAAACAGACCATAAATATGATGCAAACCTCTGGACATTGTGCAAAAAGTCTGTACAGTTGAGAAGTATGCTAGGCACTGTGTAGGTTACTCTGAGCTGTGTGCTGTCCATATGTTTGAACCCCTGTCCCTGACTTGTCCAGCTTTCCTGCAGTAACAGATATTGATGTATGGACAGTGTGTACAACTCCTACCATAGGTGTAGTTGACATGCAAAATAGTTGGCACTGCAGTTCTTGGAACATGGACCCTATCAACCACTGTACTGTACCTAGGCCACTAAGACATGACAGTCAGGTGTAATTGCAGGCCACATACTGACAGTATTAACCACACATATACATAGCTATTTGACCCTACATACTGTGGACATACAACAAGTTATCAAGTTGATTGGGACAGCCCTGGGAATGTGTACTCTACTGCTAATACCCCAGAAACATTAATGTTACTGCATTTCTATGGGAACATGGGTGTGGGGGGGACACCTGTCAACTGTACACATTTGCACAGACTATGCTGATGTTGGCTTTACATTTTGGTTACATTTAGCATAGTATTGTGCCTGTCTTGGAGAATACAAGCATATCACTAAAGACCACAGGTTAGATTGTAATGGTAGACATTTGGGTTTCAGACTTCTTACCCTTCAGAGCCTTAATGCAACTGAACGACCTGCTGTGATATCACTGTGTAAGTCTGTATAGGAATATTTCATCATTGTCCCCATTTGTGGGCTTTTTCCAGACATTTCTTTATGGTTTTCTATGGCTGACTTAGTGGGTGAGGCTGAGGGGGTGAGTATGGGACCCCCACATTGATATCCATGCATGTGACATATGACCCTCCCCCGGTTAGTTAGCCCCCACATATGCTGCAGTGAGATTTGCTGGGAAAGCCAGTATTGGGTGGACATTTCTTGTTGTCCTACATAGCTGTCAGTTGTCTGCTACTATTCCGATAGGCCACCCCATTCCCTTGCATGCATGCAGCGATACCATAGCTATGCTACCACAATGTATTACTCCATTCATTTATTGTTAAGAAGACTGACTTACCTTGTGCCTGTGGCAGTTGTGAGGATGGTGCTTGGGGGCTGGCTCTATCGGATGCACTCAGTACACAGCCTATACATGGTAAGCTACAGGTAGTGTGATGTGTGTGACATCCATTTTACTGTGTGTGAGTCAGATAGAGTTGTCACTCCCTGTTCCCTACAGTGTCAGTGTGTGTGCTATGCGTTGCCTCTTTGCCAAGGCCTGGGCATACTGGGCATGTCTCCATCTGCCTACAGGATCAGGCTCAGGAGGTTCCTCCTCCAAGTGCCCCTGTGCCTATGGGGAGTTTGGCAATGCTGGGGGGATGTGTGGCCCTTCCCTGTGATGTTCCTGCTGCAGCTGTTTCCACAGGATCATATTGTATAGCATGGCACATACTATGAACATGTGTGCACATGTGGCTGGAGAGTAATGCAGGGCTCCATTAGGTATGTTGAGGGAGTGGAACTGTGACATGACCATCCCAAACACACACTCTACAATGTTCCAGGTTTGTGTGTGTGTCTCATTATGGCTTTCTTCAGTGGGTGTGTGTGCTTTTCTGATTGGTGCCATCATCCACGGCTCCAGTGCATAGCCAGCATCCCCCACCAAATGGCCATATGGGATGTCCCCCCTGGCAAATGCCTGGTACAGCTGTGAGGCATGCCAGATGGTGGGAGACGTGATAACTACTAGAGCTGCCAGCACACACATTCATGATAATGCCCTGGGCATTGCACATGACCTGGCAGTGATCGCCCTTGTGGTTGACATAGACTCTACCCTCTTCACCGGGTGGTGCCTTGATGTGGATGTGTGTGCAGTCTAAGGCACTCAGTACCTCTGGTTAGTCTGTTACATGGTAAAAGAGATGCATATTGCTGGTCCTCTTCTCAGGGGTGCTGGGGAAATATATGTGCTCACATGACATCCAGGAACTGGTGGAGTACCCTGGATGCAAATGCCTGCGAGACCCCTATGATGTCCCCAGTAGGTCATTGGAAAGTACCTGCAGCTAGTATTCTTAATACTACACATGCCTTGGTTTCAACTGCGATGGGTTCTCCTATGTTGGCACTGGGTCTGAGGTGAGGCTGGCACAGCTCGATGAGTTGCTGAAGTATATCCTTGTCACCCTGTACTGCTCTAGTATCTCCAGATCATGTAGCCCCTGGTAGGTTACCCTGGGTCTGAACACTCTCCTCCTCCTCAGTTTGGGATGGTTGCAGCATTATCCTCCTCACTGCCTTCAGTCCCTAGCACATACCAATGCATCAAAGTGACAGCAGCCCCTAACATGTTTTCAGTTAAAATTCCCAACTGTGTACACCAGTGGTGCAGGGTTTGTGGGAAAAAAACAGACTGAAAGGTGTTTGCATAGTTTATACTGGTGTACTGCAGATTCTGCCAGTGTGATTGGCTGACTATGATACATTCCACCTGCCAGCTGTATTACTGAGGGGGTTTGAATTGGCCACTGTAACTAGGAGAGGCTGTTTTAGTGATTTGTAGGTCATTTCCTTTATATTGCTTTTTCCTTTTTTTTTCTCTCTGTTGAAGCCTCGCAGTACTCTGCTCAAACTGTTTCAGCAAGTGTAAACACTGCTGAACATAAAAAGCCCTCCCCTAGACAGGAACATGCTCTTCAGTTCCTAAAATAGCTAAGCACAGCTATGCAGCCTCAGACACATCCTCTTGCTTAGCTGTCCTTAGCTAAGCACAAGTAGGAGCCACAGAGCTCCAATGTGCTTATACTAAGCATGACACGCCCCTTTTCATGTCAGCTGCTTCTCCTGCTTTCACCACTACATTAAAGCTCCAACACGGTTAGATGCATGTGGACACAGTCTCCCATTTTGCTATTCAATAAATTTAGCTCATTTGCATACCCCACTGCCTCAGACCCTAGTTACAGCACTATTCCGGAGCCTATGTCCTTAGCTACCAATGTTACCTGTCATTGTTATGAGTCTGCCTGTGGCCCCTTATAATGGCAAAATTCATCTTTCACATACAGTTGTCTTTTTACATTTTTTCTTCCTGCATGATCTCATTTGCTCCATTTAAATGGCCAAAATCGGCCAAAGAAAACCCTTTGATTTTTATCATTTTGAAACAGTTTGGCATGCCAATGGACATATTTTTGGCCATTGGCATGCCTAATACTCATAATACATGCTTTACTCTGAGCTGTCATGCCCTCATTTTGATTTTTGCAGAAATGTACACTGTTAGTAACCAAATACATTTCTGCAGAAGACATGATTCTAACACGGATGCCTGCCCACTTGCTAAATAGCTAATTCACCTCATTTGCATGGTTCTCACCAGCAAATGAGGTGATTAGCATTATTCCATGGTTTCCATATTAGAATAGTGCTGGGAGGTTCATGTACACCCCCAGTCTTATTTATTGGATCATTCAGAAACCATATTCCATGCTAGGGTTGCTACACTATTCATACATGAAAAATCACTCCGTGTAAGCTTTATTGAAATCCGGGGATGGTGAAACACTTGCCAAGTGTTATTTTTGTGGCTGCATGTAGAGGGACATTAAGATATGATGGCCAGCCTTAATCCCATTTCCTTTGTGGGGACTTTTTTCATTTAAATAATGATTGTGACAACATACAATGTTACCAGTGTGCAGAGAAAGGGCATATAGCAGGAAGGTGTGTGCTTGAATGCAGGTTGTGTAAAAAAGGGACATGTTTGGAAGGATTGTCAAGAGCAAACAGTAAATAATGAAAAAATTATAAGAAGGGAAGAAAACATACATGAGGAAGAACAACAGGAATCTGGCGAAGAGGGTGAACTATGTAAAGAAAAGCTATAGAAGAAGAAAACACATGAAGGGAAAATGAAAATAGAGTTTGCAAGCAGGTCACAAGGTCAGGAGAGGGGATTGAAAGTAATAATGTCAGAAGTTCTAGCCAGTGAAAATGTGATTCTGAGGATCAAGGATTATTTGTACATAAACCCAGGAAAAGTGTAAAATTTGGGAAAGAGTAAAAATAAGAAAATGACAATTTAAAAATATTTCATCTAATGTTAAAAAGGAAGAAAAACAATTTTAGAGCACTTTCAGTAAATGTGAACAGTATTATTAACACTGTAAGAAGGATGGAGATACTGGAAGGGTGTGCTAAATGTGATGTGGAATGTGAACAGTATTATTAACACTGCAAGAAGGATGGAGATACTGGAAGGGTGTGCTAAATGTGATGTGGAATGTGAACAGTATTATTAACACTGTAACAAGGATGGATATACTGGAAGGGTGTGCAAAATGTGATGTGGAATGTGAAAAGTATTATTAACACTGCAAGAAGGATGGGGATTGTGGAGTGGTGCGCTAAATGTGATGTGGAATGTGACCAGTATTATTAACTGTAAGAATGATGGGGATACCGGAGTGGTGTGCTAAATGTTATGTGGAACATGAACAGTATTATTAACACTTTAAGAAAGATGGTGATATTGGAATGGTGAGTTAAATGTGATGTGGAATGTGAATAGTATTATTAATACTGTAACAAAGAGAGGGATACTGGAATGGTATGCTAAATGTGATGTGGAATGTGAACATTATTATTAACACTGTAACAAGGATAGGGATACTGGAATGGTGTGCTAAATGTGATGTGGAATGTGAATAGTGTTATTAACACTGTAAGAAGGATGGGGATACTAAAATGGTGTGCTAAATGTGATGTGCAATGTGAACAGTATTATTAACACTGTGAGAAGGATGGGGATACTGGAATGATGTGCTTAATGTAATGTGGAATGTGAACAGTATTATTAACACTTTTAGAAGAATGAGGGTACTAGAATGTTGTACTAAATGTGATGTGGAATGTGAACAGCATTATTAGCACTGTAAGAAGGATGGGGAAACTGGAATGGTGGGCTTAATGTAATGTGGAATGTGAACAGTATTATTAACACTGTAAGAAGGATGGGGATACTGGAATGATGTACTAAATGTGATGTGGAATGTGAACAGTATTATTAATACTGTAAGAAAGATGATGATACTGGAATGGTGTGCCAAATGTGATGTGGAATGTGAACAGTATTATTAACACTGTAAGAAGAATGAGGATACTGGAATGGTGTGCTAAATGTTATGTGGAATGTAAACAGTATTATTAACACTGTAAAAAGGACGGAGATACTGGGATGATGTGCTTAATGTGATGTGGAATGTGAACAGTATTATTAATACTATAAGAAGGATGGGGATACTGGAATGGTGTGCTAAATGTGATGTGGAATGTGAACAGCATTATTAACACTGCAAGATGGATTGGGATACTGAAATTGTGTGCTAAATGTGATGCAGAATGTGAACAGTATTATTAACACTGTAAGAAGGATAGGGACTCGTGAATGCTGAGCTGAATGTGACATGGAACGTGAACAGTATTATTAACACTGTAAGTAGGATGGGGATACTGGAATGGTGTGCTAAATGTGATGTGGAATGTGAACAGTATTATTAACACTGTAAGAAGGATGGGGATGCTGGAATGATGTGCTAAATGTGATGTGGAATGTGAACAGTATTATTAACACAGAAAGAAGGATGGGGATACTGGAATGGTGTGCTAAATGTGATGTGGAACATGAACAGTATTATTAACACTGTAAGAAGGATGGGGATACTGAAATGGTGTGCTAAATGTGATGCAGAATGGTAGCAGTATTAATAACACTGTAGGAAGGATAGGGATTCAGGAATGGTGTGCTAAATGTGACGTAGAATGTGAACAGTATTATTAACATTGTAAGAAAGCTGGGGATACTGGAATGGTGTGCTAAATGTGATGTGGAATGTGAACAGCATTATTAACACTGTAAAAAGGATGGGAATACTGGAATGATGTGCTAAATGTGAAGTGGAATGTGAAAAGTATTATTAACACTGTAAGAAGGATGGGGATACTGGAATGGTGTGCTAAATGTGATGTGGAATTTGAAGAGTATTATTAACACTGTAAGAAGGATGGGGATACTAAAATGGTGTGCTAAATGTGATGTGCAATGTGAACAGTATTATTAACACTGTAGCAAGGATAGGGATTGAGGAATGGTGTGCTAAATGTGATGTGGAATGTGAACAGTATTATTAACACTGTAAGAAGGATGGGGATACTGGAATGGTGTGCTAAATGTGATGTGGAATGTGAACAGTATTATTAACACTGTAACAAGGATAGGGATACTGGAATGGTGTGCTAAATGTCATGTGGAATGTGAATAGTGTTATTCACACTGTAAGAAGGATGGGGATACTGGAATGGTGTGCTAAATGTGATGTGGAATGTGAACAGTATTATTAACACTGTAAGAAGGATGGGGATACTGGAATGGTGTGCTAAATGTGATGTGGAATGTGAACAGTATTATTAACACTGTGAGAAGGACGGGGATGCTGGAATGATGTGCTAAATGTGATGTGGAATGTGAACAGTATTATTAACACTGTAAGAAGGATGGGGATGCTGGAATGGTGCATCACATTTAGCTAAATGTGATGTGTTTATATTATTAACATATTTAGCACAATATGGAGATACTGAATATGTTAATAATATTTAATGCACATCATTAATATTAACAGTGTTAATAATGCTGTTACAGGGATGCTGGAATGATGTGCTAAATGTGATGTGGAATGTGAACAGTATTATTAACACTGATAGAAGGATTGGGATACTGGAATGGTGTGTTAAATGTGATGTGGAAAGGTAACAGTATTATTAGCACTGTAAAAGGGATAGGGATATTGGAATGATGTGCTAAATGTGATGTGGAATGTGAACAGTATTATTAACACTGTAAGAAGGATGGGGATACTGGAATGGTGTGCTAAATGTGATGTGGAATGTGAATAGTGTTATTAACACTGTAAGAAGGTTGGGGGTACTTGAATGATGTGCTAAATGTGATGTGGAATGTGAACAGCATTATTAACACTGTAAGATTGATGGGGATACTGGAATGGTGTACTAAATGTGATGTGGAATGTGAACAGTATTATTAACACTGTAAGAAGGATGGGGATACTGGAATGGTGTGCTAAATGTGATGTGGAATGTGAACAGTATTATTAACACTGTAAGAAGGATGGGGATACTGGAATGGTGTGCTAAATGTGATGTGGAATGTGAACAGTATTATTAACACTGTAAGAAGGATGGGGATACTGGAATGGTGTGCTCAATGTGATGTGGAATGTGAACAGTATTATTAACACTGTAAGAAGGATGGGGATACAGGAATGATGTGCTCAATGTGTTGTGGAATGTAAACAGTATTATTAACACTGTAAAAAGGACAGGGATACTAAAATGGGGTGCTAAAGGTGATGTGCAATGTGAACAGTGTTATTAACAGTGCAAGAAGGATGGGGATACTGGAATGGTGTGCTAAATGTGATGTGGAATGTGAACAGTATTATTAACACTGTAAGAAGGATGGGGATACTGGAATGGTGTGCTAAATGTGATGTGGAATGTGAACAGTATTATTAACACTGTAAGAAGGATGGGGATACTGAAATGGTGTGCTAAATGTGATGCAGAATGTGAACAGTATTATTAAAACTGTAAGAAGGCTGTGGATACAGGAATGGTGTGCTAAATGTGATGTGGAATGTGAACAGTATTATTAACACTGTAAGAAGGATGGGGATACTGGAATGGTGTGCTAAATGTGATGTGGAATGTGAACAGTATTATTAACACTGTAAGAAGGATAGGGATACTGGAATGGTGTGCTAAATGTGATGTGGAATGTGAACAGTATTATTAACACTGTAAAAAGGATAGGGATACTGGAATGGTGTGCTAAATGTGATGTGGAATGTGAATAGTGTTAATAACACTGTAAGAAGAATGGGGGTAATGGAATGGTGTGCTAATTGGGATGTGGAATGTGAACAGTATTATTAACACTGTAAGAAGGATGGGGATACTGGAATGGTGTGCTAAATGTGATGTGGAATGTGAACAGTATTATTAACACTGTAAGAAGGATGGGGATACTGGAATGGTGTGCTAAATGTGATGTGGAATGTGAACAGTATTATTAACACTGTAAGAAGGATGGGGATACTGGAATGGTGTGCTAAATGTGATGTGGAATGTGAACAGTATTATTAACACTGTAAGAAGGATGGGGATACTGGAATGGTGTGCTAAATGTGATGTGGAATGTGAACAGTATTATTAACACTGTAAGAAGGATGGGGATACTGGAATGGTGTGCTAAATGTGATGTGGAATGTGAACAGTATTATTAACACTGTAAGAAGGATGGGGATACTGGAATGGTGTACTAAATGTGATGTGGAATGTGAACAGTATTATTAACACTGTAAGAAGGATGGGGATACTGGAATGGTGTGCTAAATGTGATGTGGAATGTGAACAGTATTATTAACACTGTAAGAAGGATGGGGATACTGGAATGGTGTGCTAAATGTGATGTGGAATGTGAACAGTATTATTAACACTGTAAGAAGGATGGGGATACTGGAATGGTGTGCTCAGTATGATGTGGAATGTGATAAGTATTATTAACACTGTAAGAAGGATGAGGATACTCGAATGGTGTGCTAAATGTGATGTGGAATGTTAACAGGATTATTCATACTGTAAGAAGGATGGGGATACTGGAATGGTGTGCTAAATTTGATGTGGAATCTAAACAGTACTATTAACACTGTAAGAAGGATGGAAATACTGGAATGGTGTGCTAAATGTGATGTGGAATGGGATCAGTATTATTAACACTGTAAGAAGGATGTGGATACTGGAATGGTGTGCTAAATGTGATGTGGAATGTGAACAGTATTATTAACACTGTAAGAAGGATGGGGATACTGGAATGGTGTGCTAAATGTGATGTGGAATGTGAACAGTATTATTAACACTGTAAGAAGGATGGGGATACTGGAATGGTGTGCTAAATGTGATGTGGAATGTGAACAGTGTTATTAACACTGTAAGAAGGATGGGGATACTGGAATGGTGTGCTAAATGTGATGTGGAATGTGAACAGTATTATTAACACTGCAAGAAGGATAGGGATACTGGAATGGTGTGCTAAATGTGATGTGGAATGTGAACAGTATTATTAACACTGTAAGAAGGATGGGGATACTGGAATGGTGTGCAAAATGTGATGTGGAATGTGAACGGTATTATTAACACTGTAGGAAGGAATTGGATACTGGAATGGTGTACTAAATGTGGTGTGGATTGTGAACAGTGTTACTAACACTGCAACAAGGATAGGGATACTAGAATGGCATGCTAAATGTGATGTGGAATGTGAATAGTGTTATTAACACTGTAAGAAGGATGGGGATACTGGAATGGTGTGCTAAATGTGATGTGGAATGTGAACAGTATTATTAACACTGTAAGAAGGATGGGGATACTGGAATGGTGTGCTAAATGTGATGTGGAATGTGAACAGTATTATTAACACTGTAAGAAGGATTGGGATACTAGAATGGTGTACTAAATGTAATGTGGAGTCTGAACAGTATTATTAACACTGTTAGAAGGATGGGGATACTGGAATGCTGTGCTAAATGTGTTGTGGAATGTGAACAGTATTATTAACACTGTAATAAGGATGGGGATACTGGAATGCTGTGCTCAATCTTATGTGGAATGTGATCAGTATTATTAACATTTTAAGAAGGATAGGGATACTGGAATGGTGTGCTAAATGTGATTTACCCCCCCCCCTCTCACCCCCTAAAGGAACCATATCTGTGCAGGAAGAATGCAGTGTCCCTGTAATCCCAACTATGAAGGTAAAAGCTGCACTGTCTAAAGCCAAAAACACAGTATCCATTGGACCAAACAACATCCCAATGGTAGATGTGGAATTTGAACAGCATTATTAAAACTGTATGAAGGATGGGGATACTTGAATGATGTGTTAAATGTGATGTGGAATGTGGACACTATTATTAATGCTGTAAGATGAATGGGGATGCTGGAATGATGTGCTAAATGGGATGTGGAATGTGAACAGTGTTATTAACACTGTAAGAAGGATGGGGATACTGGAATGGTGTGCTAAATGTGATGTGGAATGTGAACAGTGTTATTAACACTGTAAGAAGGATGGGGATACTGGAATGGTGTGCCAAATGTGATGTGCATGTTATTATGTTAGATGATGTAAGATTCCTGACAAGTGAAGAAAGACAGCAAAATGAAAAATTGTGGGGTTGAAAACATAATATGGAACTTATGGAGTGAAAGTTGTATTGGAGTGGCTGTGGATTGTAAAACCAGTTAAAATATTAGATGCATCCCAAAGACATGCTGTAGGTGGATTGGATACTTTAAATTGCTCTTAGGCATTAGTGTGTGTGTGCCTTCTGTGGAAGGTTGGGCGCCGGGCTGGCAACTCGATACCATAAAACTCCACTGCCAATCATGAGCAGACAGTTGATCTACTGTGGTGACCCCTAACCAGGAAAAAGCCGAAAGAAGAAGAAGATTGGTAAGAATGGAAAGGTAACTGTTTTGGATATGAGCTGCAGAGAACATGTTCACAGAATTATATCATTTCATGCATATACAACTTTCTAGAAAACAGATAATCTGTTTAATTAAATATTAGATAATGTGTTATTTAAAATGAAAATTAGAATTGCAAGGGACTTTACCTCTGATTTAAGGGGAAGATGTAAAAGGAAGGGAAAGATACGAAAAATACAGTTTACTATCAAAATTTCGAACCACACTCCGTCGACTCTTCTATCGTCGAACATAGAAGTTTGAAAACGGGAATGTCAAAGTCAAAAAAACAATCTAGGAATGGGTTTTAACATGGGTCGAGGTAGGTGTTCATTATTATTCCGAACTACAAACATCTCCCCTACCTCGACCCATGTTAAAACCCATTCCTAGATTGTTTTTTTGACTTTGACATTCCCGTTTTCGAACTTCCGTGTTCGACGATAGTACAGTCGACGGAGTGCGGTTCGAAATTTTGATAGTAAACCGAAAAATACAGGAAGTGATAAAATGTGGGAAATTAGCTGTGTGGAACAAAAGTCAATGGACTTATAGATGGGGCACTTGGAAATGGAATTGATGATTTTTTTATTATAAGAATGTTTGTTAGTAGCTGATTGGAATTCAGTTGTGATAGAAGAAAGAGACTAAATTAAAATGGGTCTATATTAGTTCATCAAAACTCCAATTCTGCGAATGCCTATTTATCGACCCCTATTTAGTGCACATTTATCGAACGTTCAGATCAGCAAATCTTTTTCCCAGGGCACTGAGTTAGTTTGCCAACATGTGGATATTTGCCATTTTTCCTACTGTAGTGTGATCTCGGAGTTGGTATATATAAGTGGGGGGTTGGGGAGCAGCGCCCCACATTGGCGGATGTGTGGGGTATGGTTCCCCACTTTGGTGGGTTTGTTTTGCTGTGGTGTGTATCGCTTGGTATGTTGGCCTACTAAATTATTTATGTGGGGAAATGTTTGTTGATTTGTGCATTTGATAAAAGGGTAGTTCTCTGAGTAGGGGTCGACAGATAGGTATTCGGGGAACTGGAGTTTTGATGAAATAATATTGACCAATTAAAATAGGAAATGGAATAAAAATGATACAAGAGAAACTATAGTGTGGAAAATATTGCAGATATGGAAGGATTGTATAACCATGGTGGACTTCTATAAAAACTGGTCTGAATGCTGAACTGAATTTAAAAAGAAGTATAAATTGTTTTTTATTCAATGGCAAGAGAATGCAGGAAATGAAGGAAACTGATGTATAATAAAATGTATAGAAATGTGTTTGAGAATTTAAAGAATATTATGACGGGGAAAAAAGTAATAAAACAGAAATGTGTTTGAGAATGTAAAGAATATTATGACGGGGGAAAAAAGTAATAAAACAGAAATGTGTTTGAGAATTTAAAGACTATTATGACGGGGAAAAAAGTAATAAAACAGAAATGTGTTTGAGAATTTAAAGAATATTATGACGGGGAAAAAGTAATAAAACAGAAATGTGTTTGAGAATTTAAAGAATATTATGACGGGGAAAAATGTAATAAAACAGAAATGTGTTTGAGAATTTAAAGAATATTATGACGGGGAAAAAGTAATAAAACTGAAATGTGTTTGAGAATTTAAAGAAAATTATGATGGGGAAAAAAGTAATAAAACAGAAATGTGTTTGAGAATTTAAAGAATATTATGACGGGGAAAAAAGTAATAAAACAGAAATGTGTTTGAGAATGTAAAGAATATTATGACGGGGAAAAAAGTAATAAAACAGAAATGTGTTTGAGAATGTAAAGAATATTATGACGGGGAAAAAGTAATAAAACAGAAATGTGTTTGAGAATTTAAAGAATATTATGACGGGGAAAAAGTAATAAAACAGAAATGTGTTTGAGAATTTAAAGAAAATTATGACGGGGAAAAATGTAATAAAACAGAAATGTGTTTGAGAATGTAAAGAATATTATGACGGGGAAAAAAGTAATAAAACAGAAATGTGTTTGAGAATGTAAAGAATATTATGCAAGATCCAGACGTAACAATATAATCATTAGAGGGATCCCAGAATCTATTCAATATAATGACCTGATCACTTCTATTACACAAATATTCAAAATACTGCTCAAGGACTCTGAGGTTGTTAAGCAGATGGTCATAGAAAGGGCGCATAGAGCATACAGAGAATCTCAAGCTTCAAATATACCTAGACCTGTTTATGTTAAAATATTGAACTACCAAGATGTGAGCAAAGTACTGTTATCTATTAAAAAATCTGGTGGATCTATAATGTGGCAAAATAATAAAATTTCTATAGCACAGGATTTACCAACACAAATAAGGCAATCTAGACAAATGCTGGCTCCATATTGTAAGTTTCTGATTGACAAAAATATCAGATTTCAAATGAAATATCCTAATAACCTAATTTTTACTGTGGATGGCATTAAATACTCTGTAAGCACAAGGAAAGAAGCAAGACCTACTTTTTTGGAGATTTTTAAGGCTCTCCCATCTTCAGAAATGTGAACAGTCCATTTTGGCTTTCTGCAGCACCAGGGAGAATGGGATGTTTCATTTATGACAATCTGAGGCTTTAAAATCCTTTGTCTGTTCTGTTTCTTGTAGCAGGCCTGGAATTTTATTTTCTTATCTTATCTCGTAGTTCCAGTTGATTGAACTGCCTTTACAGTTTAAATAGCTGAGAAGAAAGAGGAACTGCTGGTGAAGTAAAAAGAAACCTGTTTGGACTTATTTTGCAGGAAAAGGACTGTAAGATAGTGTGTGAAGTCAAAGTGATGCAGGTAAACGCTGTGGAAATGCATTGTGTATTAAAAAAGGAGATGGTTATGTGTAGTGGCAGAATAAGGTACTGTAGTTTTTTTTTTTTTTATATATTTGTTTTCTCTTTTTTTTCCTATAGCTCCCTTCTCTTTACAACTTTCCTTTATTCCTGTAGATAGGTGGTATTATTTCTAACTGATAAATGATGTAAAAATGGTTAGTTGATCAGATTTAAACAATGTGCATATAATAATAAAAGAACATAAAAGAAGTTATTTTTTTATGTGTAATTTAAGGCATTTTTTCTTATTTCTTCTCCTTTTGCTGTGCTCCCTTCATGCTTTTTTTTTTCTCTTTTTTTTATTTTAACCCCTTGGTTCCTCTCTTATTCACATATGGTTATTACAAATGAAAGTGCCATTATAGTTTTATTTTGAACTGCATTGGTTTTCAATATTAATATGTTAGTAGGTAAGTTGTAGGGGAAGAACAAAGCAGATTAAAGTAGTTAGATCATTTTATTCAGTAGATACAGGATGTTGGGAAATGTTAAATAACTGTCTGCTTTCTATGTCAACTAATATTTAATACTGTATAGAACAACAAATTAGAATGTTATTTGCTATTGCTGAATATAAAGCTGAAGTGAATTGAAGTACATTAGAATCTCAGAGTACAATTAGTTTATTTGTATATCCATAAATATGTACAGAGCTGTAGTTACCTATAAGTAGTGTTTAGTAGGGAATGTCAGAATTAGGCTTTGTAGACGTAGAAGTAGTTGTTGTAGGTTTTTTGCATGGGGTTTCATTGTTAAATAATAGAATTAGTAGATTAGTTACTCAGATGGTTTCCAGTAATGTAATAAACCTATGTTCATCCTGGTCCAGAGGAATAGTGGGTAGGCACTGGGTAGGGATAGGATGGCAGTTTTGCTTCCATACAATTGATGATATGCCAACTTATGTTATTCTAAGGTTGCTCAAAGAGATTAGATATCGAGTTATATTTCTAATGAACGTTAAATGTGGATAATAGAATCTTGGAATGTCAAAGGACTCCAGAACATGAAAAAAAGAAAGCTGTTTTTTCATTTGTTTCTCAAATCATCAGCATGTTGAATTTTATTACAAGAAACGCATATGCCTAATGATCAGTGGGAGTCAGTGAAGGATAAGAAATGGGTTAGGAAGATTGTGACGGTGGAAGGAACAACAAATAGTGCAGGGGTGGCAATTTTAGTTAAGAATCACTTTCAGGGAGATATTAGGGATGTGAAAATGGATCAGGAGGGTAGATGGTGTTTGGTCCTTCTCACATCCAAATGTTATGATAAACCTATAGTACTAATATGTGTATATGCCCCTAATGTTAATCAGCATCATTTCATAGCTTCAATCTATTCCATTTTACAGTCATACAATAATTGCTATATAGTGTTGGGAGGTGACTGGAACTCTTATCAAGATCCTAAATTAGACAAGTTGGGTGCTTCTTCAGCGTTCAATAAACAGGCAATGGTAGCATTGAAAGAATTGAAAATGGATTTCAAACTCTATGACCCTTTTAAACACATACACTCACAAGGGAAAGTAGAGAATTTTACTTATTATTCAACCTGCCATAAAATGTGGTCGAGAGTTGACTTTTTCTTAATTTCAGAGGTGTTGATCTCAGCTGACCCTAGTGTTTCTAATCAAGTCAGACAACTCTCAGACCATTCAAAGATAACTTTAACCTTAAACAGTAGTAATATGGATACTAAGAGGCTTCGAGGGTATAATTGGTCCTTGAACCCATATTTACTAACCAAGGAAGATATATTAATGGAAGTCAAGGAGATACTTAAACAGTCATTAAATAATATTTCCCAAAATAGACACCCAATAGATATAGAATGGGCTACAACTAAAACGCAGCTAAGAGGACTATTTATACAAAAAGCTACATATTATAAAAAATTACAAAAGAAGACTCAATTGGATTTAGAAACTAAAATTCAGTTACTGGACCAAGATTTGATGAGGAACTATAATGAACAGACGGAAACTGAGCTATTAAGATGTCAAAAAGAACTATTTTTACTTCATAATAGAAATTTGTCACTTTATGAACAAAGAAATTTAGTTAAATATGCAAATCATATTCAAACCCCCTCGAAAGCATTAGCTCGTATTATTAACCAGATGAAATCAACACGATTAATTACTGAAATACACTATAACAATACTACATATACTGACAAGGCGGATATCATGAAGACCTTTGAAAAAATTTTAATCAGATTTATGGTGAGAAGCAGACACTCTTGCAAGATAAAGACAGAAAAGATTTTTACAAAGAATCACTTTCCCTAATATTGACAAGGAATTTCATAGAGATTTAATCAAACCGATTACAGTTGAGGAGGTGTCGAAACAATCAAGAAACTGAAGCCTCACAAAGCCCCAGGCCCAGATGGTTTGACCTCGGAATTCTACAAATCTTTTAGTGAGATTTTGAGCAGTGTATTGTCACAGACTTTTAATTATATCACTCTAAATAGAATTAATGATCCTCATTTTAATGCCTCAAGGACAGTTCTGATATTAAAAGAGAAAGGTGATTCCAAAAATCCTGATAATTACAGGCCTATATCACTTTTGAATATGGACATGAAAATCATGACATCCATTCTGGCGAGTAGGATGAAAAAGGTAATAAACCCAACAATATCAGAGGAACAGGCGGGGTTTATGGATGGGAGGCAGACCACGGATAATACCTTAACGCTCCATACCTTAATCTCTTATGCGAAATATAAAAACCTGAATTTGTATGCCCTAATTATTGATGCTCAGAAAGCATTTGATAGGGTTAATTTGGATTATTTATTTGATACATTACCTTATTTTAATATACCGCAGGAGTTTATCTCAATGTTAAGGATACTATATAGAAATGCATACACAAATTTATTTATAAATCACGAATGCTCGAATAGGATAAAAATCATAAATGGTACCCGACAAGGCTGCCCATTATCTCCCATCTTATTTAATCTTTACTTGGAGCCTTTATTTTTACACCTTAAGCAAAATGTTTTTTATAATTCTCCTGTACTGTATGGAATAAAGGTTAGGATGGCTGCCTATGCAGATGATTTAAACATATACTGTACCACACCTGTTTCCGATACTGAAAAAATATTAGCTGCAATAGAAATCTTTCAGAGAATTTCCAATTACAAGCTAAATTTTAAAAAATCTAAAATATTCCCATTAAAGACACCCACACCTTTTTCAATGCTACCATTAATAGGACAAGTATTGACGGAAGAAAAGATAAAATATCTGGGAATTGTCTTCTCAACTGAAAATAGAGATTTTTTATTAACAATGTAAAGTCAACTACAGATCAAATAACATTGGATCTTGAAAGATGGAGTAGATTGAAGTTACCGATGATGGCAAGAGCAGCTATCATAAGAATGAATGTTCTTCCTAGAATGTTATATATTTTTAGAGCTGCACAACTCAGAATTACCAAAACATTCTTCAAACAGCTTCATATAAGATTGGGAAGATTTCTTTGGGAACCTAGGAAGACGAGAATTTCATATGAAAAATTGATGGCTCCAAAAAATAAGGGGGGGGGGGCTGGAATTACTGGATTTCGAAATGTACTATTTAGTGATTCAGGCCAATAGGATTTTAAAGACGTCTTACTTCGATAGTGATAATAGAAAATGGACACCCAAATGGGTGCTCTTAATGTACAACCATATAAATGAAGTGGGAGTCAACGCTAAAGCATTACCCTTTTTAAATAATTGGACAATGAGTAAATATAAGCTAATGGAGCACATCAAAAGTTATGTAACGGCAATTCAAACTCTTTTTGCTTCCTTAAATTTACTAAAATATATGATGGTTTTCCAACCATTTTATAGGAACCCAAATTTAACAATTGGTGGTCAATTGATTGATCTAAAGAAATTCCCTTTAATCATGGAGTTAACTGTACTCGATTTATATCCTTTTCTAGGAGTACCAGTACAGGATATTTTAAAAGAAATAGAACTCCCTATTTCCTATTTAATTATAGTAAGACAGCTAAAAGACTTGGTTATAAACTATTTTAACAACTTTGAAATGAAGGGGAAGATTTAATCATTTCTCGTAATCTATGGGAAGTGCTGTTGCAGGATAGAAAATATATAACCGCAGCATATAAATTGATAAAAGAGAGGAAGTATAATAATTATATTCTTTTATCGAGTTACTGGAGAGAGAAATTGATATTCCCAGACGACAATAAGATATTGGAGGCATTTAAATTAACATTAAAGTCCGTATCCCTTCAGAAATTGGTATTTATGCAGCTGATGATATTTAACAATGCATACTATACTCGTCTCACTTTGCACAAATTTGATGCGAAGAATTCACCCATATGCCCACATTGCTTTGATCAGACAGCAGATTTGCTTCACATGTTCTGGAGTTGTAAGTGCATTTATAAATTGTGGAATTCATTAAAATTGCAGTTACAAAAAATGGGGTACCAAAATTCAACACTCTCTTGGGAGTTTATGATTCTTCATATTCCCCCGGAGAATCTAAATAAATCAAAAACGATTGTAATTATGAATATTTGCCTATTAATGAAATTATATATAGCCACAAATTGGTTGAACCCAGCCCAGACATCGTGGGAAAATTTCAGATTGTTGGCAATAAAACACATCTTCACGCATAAACTGTTAATTAGTGATCACAAGAAAAATATCAACAACATAAAAATCTGGGAGCAAATTTTTAATATTATTTTGGCTTAAGAGGTTACTATCCACTTTTTCTCGGGAACCAGAATATAGTCTAAATCAACCTTAGATTAGATAGAAAATGTACAGAAAAGACAGATTGTTGGCTTGGATTTGTTAATGTTGGATTTTTTTTTTTTTTTTATTATTTTCCTTTTGATTGTGAGTGCTGTACCTTTGATCAATACATGAGGTTGATATATATGTGAAATTAACCAATGGAAGCATTTTGTATATATTGTATATAATGTGTGAATTTGTAATATGGTTGTGAAAAATAATAAAAAAATGATTATTGAAAAAAAAAAGTAAAGAATATTATGATGGGGAAAAAAGTAATAAAACAGAAATGTGTTTGAGAATTTAAAGAATATTATGACGGGGAAAAAAGTAATAAAACAGAAATGTGTTTGAGAATGTAAAGAATATTATGACGGGGAAAAAGTAATAAAACAGAAATGTGTTTGAGAATTTAAAGAATATTATGATGGGGAAAAAGTAATAAAACAGAAATGTGTTTGAGAATTTAAAGAATATTATGACGGGGAAAAAAGTAATAAAACAGAAATGTGTTTGAGAATGTAAAAAATATTATGACGGGGAAAAAGTAATAAAACAGAAATGTGTTTGAGAATTTAAAGAATATTATGACGGGGAAAAAAGTAATAAAACAGAAATGTGTTTGAGAATGTAAAGAATATTATGACGGGGAAAAAGTAATAAAACAGAAATGTGTTTGGGAATTTAAAGAATATTATGACGGGGAAAAAAGTAATAAAACAGAAATGTGTTTGAGAATTTAAAGAATATTATGACGGGGAAAAAGTAATAAAACAGAAATGTGTTTGAGAATTTAAAGAATATTATGACGGGGAAAAAGTAATAAATAAAAGAAAGTGAGAAAAAATTAAGGCACTACTATTTAGGCAGAGCTACTATTTGTAAAGGAAAAGGGTAGGGATATCTGCATATTTGTGTGAAATAGTCATGGAGTTTATTAGTATAATAAGAGAAATAAAAAACGTAAAGGGAAAAGCAAAAAGAACACAAGAGCATATTATGAGTATTGAAGTACAACATGTAGAAAACATAAAAAGATGAAAAATAAGAGAGGATACAAAGTTAAAACAAAATCCAGAATGAATTAAGGAAGAATTTGAAAAATAAATCACCACTAGCAAATTGGATGAAAAGCTTAGGAATTTTAATGCTGATATATTATCTGGTCTACATGCCATAGGGTGTGGAATATACAAGAAATTAATGCAATGACAAAGAGAATATTTTGTAAATGTACTGAATGACTGGTTGAATGAAGGGTTTGTTTATGAAGACTTATGTTGTTGAATATTAACATTTATATTGAAGAAATGGAAACCCATCACACTTAATAACACAGATTATATAATTTTTATGAGAATTATACAGAGAAGAATGGAAGTAAGGATGAAGGGTATTATGTAAGAAAGTAGACATGGTATAAAAGGAAAGAAGTATCGAGAATTGTTATTAATTGTGAGAAAAATCGCGGATGATATTATAAGTAAAAGATTAGTGAGGCATTTGATATGGGTCTATATTACAATGTCAAACTTTAAAAAGTTCAAACGATGTAATATTAAATCCAAATGTCCGAAACATGAAAATAGCGAAGCCACGGTACATTGTTTTTTCCATGGAAAAAAAATCGGTGGGACATTTTTGGGGCTTTGCTATTTCCTCCACTGTGGCGCAATCTCCAAGTTGGTATATATACATAGGGGGTGTGTGGGGGGCACAGCGGTTGCAGGGGGGGGGTTGATAGGGAACAGCAATTTTTTTTCTCTGGGAAAAAAATCGCTGTTCTGTGTGTTCACTATTTTCATGCTTCAAACATTTAGGTTCTGTATTACATCGTTCGAGCTTTTTGTAGTTTGACATTGTAATATAGACCCGTATCAAATGCCTCACTAATTATGTGATGCAAAAGGAGGTAATGGTTCCAGTTATAATTGAAGTTTCTAAGAACAAAATATAGATGAGGAAAGTGTTGGTTTGAGTGAATGGATATTTAAAGTAAATGTGAATGACTTTGAATAAAGATAGAAGTAATTGTTTGGGTTATATGGTGAAAACTGGAGTGTATGTTTTTTCAATGACTGAAATGTCTTTGCTAGGAATAGAATATGGGAAAATTATGTAGATATGATGCAGTGGGAGTGTTTAATAAAAGAAATTAAAGAAATACGTCTTCTGTGGAGGATGTATTCAGGAAAAAGGTTTATCTGGTGAATTTGGCATAATGGGAAAATAGCATATATGTCAAATGTTTATATTATCCAAGAAAAATATGGGAAGGCAATTATACAATGGGTGTTTTCTTTCCTATGGGGTTCAAGATTAAACCCAGTGAAAACAGCTGTGTTGTATATGAGTGAAGATGAAGGAGGAGACGTGCTGTGTATGAGTGAAGATGAAGGAGGAGACGTGTTGTATATGAGTGAAGATGAAGGAGGAGACGTGTTGTATATGAGTGAAGATGAAGGAGGAGACGTGTTGTATATGAGTGAAGATGAAGGAGGAGACGTGTTGTATATGAGTGAAGATGAAGGAGGAGACGTGTTGTATATGAGTGAAGATGAAGGAGGAGACGTGTTGTATATTTTTTTTTATTTATTTTATTTTACATTTGTTGACCGGGCTAGACTAGCTGGATATATGTCCATTTTCAGTAGAGGCCCGGGGAGATAAGCTCCAAACAGTTAAAATAAATTCACATCAAGGTAATACATGTTTAAAAAGCAGATACATTTATAATAAAAGAGAAAATAGATAAAGATAATATCTGTTTACATATTATTAAAGTATATAATTGCAGTACATTTGACATTGATTAGTACAAGTACAGTTACAAGTAGACATTCAAATAGAATAAAAGCAAAATGTACATGTAATATATCTAGTAGTAAAGGGATTTTTTTTTTTTTTTACAAAGTAATTAATACTATGATGGAGAAATAGATCGTTAGATGTTAGGATGAAGTATATGCAGTGTTCTAAAGGTAAAGGCTGAGTCATATATCAGGAGCTAAATAGTCAGTCAGGATTAGTACAGGGGCACAACCACTGTGTTTTGAGAAAGAGCTTAAGTTTCTTTTTAAATAGAGTTGTGGAGGGAATTGTAGATAGTTCAGAGGGAATTAGGTTCCAGTGTTTTCCAGCAGTATTGGAGAAGAGGGAATCTCCAACTTTGTTATTTGCTTTGTCAATGTTTACAAGAGGTTTGTGTGCAGATCTTAGAGACTTTAGGTTATGGTAAGGGTAAATTAGAGTAGCTAGAATAGGTGTTTTGGCAGGTTGATACAGTATTTTATGGGCGATGGCTAGTTGATTAATTTTCAGTTGCTGCTGAAATTCAAGCCAGCCTAGTTGCTTTAAATTAATACAGTGGTGGGTTCTGAAAGGGTTACCTATAGCAAACCTGGCTATGCTATTGTAGGTGTTTTCTAATTTCATAAGATTATGTTTTGACAGGTTAGTAAATATGGGTGAGGCATAGAGAAGGGAAGAGATTAGGTGGGAGTGGGCAGTGGTTATTCTAGTTGCTGAAGTGAGGTAGGGTTTGATTCTGTAAAGAGAGCCTATTTTTTTATTAATAGTTTTCACGGTGTTGATGATATGGGTGTCGAAGCTAAGGTTGTTGTTGATGGTGATGCCTAGCAGTTTGGTAGTAAGATCTTGGGATACAGGTGTGCCATTTTTAGATAAAATTGTAAAGTCTATTTGGGGGGATTTATTGGTAGGTGTGAATAGGAGGAGTTTAGTTTTTTTTTGGGTTAAGTAGGAGACAATGTTGTGTAAACCACTGTTCAACAGAGTTAAATATGTGTTGTGTCAGAGAGTGAAGTTCTGATACAGTTGTGGCTGAGCAAATAAGTGTGGAATCGTCTGCGTATTGTATGCATGCAGCTAGGGGAACTGCTTGGTGGAGGTCATTTATGAATACAGAAAACAGGAGTGGACCCAGTATGGACCCTTGAGGGACACCGATGTTAACTGGTAGATGGGTAGATAGAGTGGAGTTTCAGAGTACAGCTTGATGTCTGTTAGTTAAGTAGGACTTGAACCATTTAATAGGTAGAATGTCAAGTGAGAGAGATTGAAGAATTTGTATGAGTATTTGGTGGTTGACCATGTCAAAAGCCTTGGACAGGTCTAAGAAAAGTGCAGAGGAAAGGGTGTTAAGGTTACGTTTGTTGTTGATGGTGTTTGTAAAGGAAAGGAGGGCAGTGGTGGTACTGTGGCAAGGTCTGAAACCATGTTGGGTATTAGAAAGCAAGTTATTTTGGAGAAGGTGGTCAAGCAGTTGCTTGTGGATACACCTTTCCATGATCTTAGATAAGGGGGAGACTAGGGCTATGGGGTGATAGTTGGAGAGTTCAGTAAATTTCCTCCCTTATGAAGGGGAATAATATGAGAGACTTTCCAAAGTTTAGGGACGTATCCCTCAGTGATGGTTCTATTGATTAGTATGGAGATAGGGTAGGCAATGGATTTGGCTGCTAGTTGTAAGTATTCTGCGGATAGTAAGTCAGCAGAGGGAGTACATGGTTTGAGTTTTTGGATGAGGGAGAGAATATAAGATGTTGGGACAGGTTGGAAAAGAAATGGGGGTGGTGGGTTTGAGTTAGAATTAGATATAGTTGCATTTTGACTAGAGAGGTGACTGGCAAGAGTTTGAATTGTTTTGGTGAAAAAGGTATTAAAGTCTTTAGCAATTTGCTTGGGGTTCTCTTTGTCTGTACCTTGTAGGTTGGGTGTGATAGATTGACCGGGCTGAAGTAACTGATTAATGTTTGCCCAGAACTTTTGTGGGTTTTTCTGGTGAGTTTTCTGAGAATGTAGGTAATAGTTTTTTTTGTCAGTCAATATTGCTTTTTTAGTCTCATTTCTCAATTGTTTGAAGTGTTGGTGATCAGCAGGGTTTTTAGTTAAGCAAGATTTGTTCCAGATTTTAATTCTGAGATGGATTTTTTTTTAGTTTCTTTAGAGAGCCAAGGAGCAGATTTAGTTCTTATTCTAATAGACCGAGTGGGGGCATGGTGGTTGAGTATGTCTAGAAACTTAGTATTAAAGTAATCTACAGCTTCATCAAGAGAAAGGTGTTTTAAGGGTGACCAATTGCATGCTTTCAGTTCACTTTGAAATAGATCCAAGTTGAAGTTTTTCTTGGTTCTATTTGTTCTAGTAATGGTATGACTGGGTGGATTTGCTTTGAGCCTGATAATATAGGTTAGTAAGTGATCACTTACATCATCAGGGAGGGTTCCTGTTTCATAAGTGTGGGGTTGATTATTGATGAGTATCCAATCTAAGGTGCTTTCTTTTTTATTAGATTTGTTAATTCTAGTGGGGGAGGTAATAGTTTGTGAAAACCCATAGAGATTAATATGGGTAGTAGGGTGTTTGTTGCTGCAGGATTGCCAATCAATGTTAAAATCACCCAGGATAATGGTTTCTTGGGGTAAGTTTAGAGATAGCCAACAGAGGATGTTTTCAATGGTAGAGATGTTATTTCCTGGAGGGACATAGATGCAGATAATATAGATAGATTTGACTGAGTTTAGCTGAAGTTTGGTAATCAGAATCTCAGCATTAGAGTTCTGAGGTGGTTTCTGGTGGAAAGTGGTTATTTGAAAGACAGATTTGAATAAGACAGCTACTCCACCACCTTTTTTAGATATCCAGTCGAAACGTAAGATATTGTAGCCAGTCGGGATGACTTTGTTGTCTTTGGTTGAAGGTTTTAACCAGGTTTCTGTTAGACAGATAATATCAAAGGAATAGAGTTCCAAGAGAGCATGAAGTTGTGTTATTTTGTTGTTAATGCTGCGTATGTTGAGGTGAGCTATTAGGAGTGAGTTGGCTGTTTTTTTAAGTAGGAGGTTGGCAGTGGGGTTTGGTTTGAAGGGCAGAGTGGTAGAGGAGGTGTTTGGACCTGGGTTTGGGTGAATATGTCCATCCTTTAGGGAGAGAAGTAGTGTTAGATTTCTAGTGTTAGTGTATTTTCTTTGCATAGGTGGATGCCTTCTAGGATTGGGGAAGTCATATTGAATGTGAGTTGTCCTATGGTATTTGGGTAAAAGATAGCTAGGTGTAGAAGTAATGTTGATGTGGTGAGCATGAGAGGCGATAATTGAAGTGGTAGATTGCCGAGTAGAGAAGGGAAAGTGTGACAGTAATGGATGTTCATAAGAGGATATCAGGTGTAATAGTATTAAATGTGGGAGAAGTGAGATTATAAGTAAGTTATGTTGGAGGACTAGGGTTGGGAGTTTGTACATTGCAGAGGTGAATATAAAGTTGTAGTAGAGAGTACAAAGGTAAAGGGGTGTGGTAGTGCAAGGCAAAGGGTGTGGTGGGTGAAAAAGTGAGTGGTAGAAGAAAATGGAGGGAAAAGAGAAGATTAGTTAAGGCAGTGTTGTTGTGATAGGTGAAAATGGTGAAGGGGTGTGGTTAGCTAGGTATAAGTGTAGGACCCCTGGGGGTGGGTGGGAGGGAATTGGGGGTAGGGTAAGGGAGCGGAGTGAGCCCGTAGGGTGAACGGACCAGGTACAGACAAAAGGAAGAGAAGTTAGAGAGAAAACTATCAGTAATGCAGGTAGCTACAAATTAGAAGGTAGGAGTGAAGATGAAGGAGGAGACATGTTGTATATGAGTGAAGATGAAGGAGGAGACGTGTTGTATATGAGTGAAGATGAAGGAGGAGACGTGTTGTATATGAGTGAAGATGAAGGAGGAGACGTGTTGTATATGAGTGAAGATGGAGGAGACATGTTGTATATGAGTGAAGATGAAGGAGGAGTAGGTTACTAAATCCTATTGTTTATTCTGTCTCTTTGAACTTGTAAAGAGTATTAAAGTGGATAAAGAAAGAAAATAAGAACATTTAAATATAAGTATAAAAATTCTGGTAGATGACAAGAATAAGAAAAAGAGATAAAGAATATGTAAATGAAGACATTTAAAAAATATATTAAGAAAAAATACAACCATGGAAAATAAAAATCGATGTAGAGAAAGGTAGAATGGCATGGTATAATGTGCTGAAACAATACTATTATGTAAATCTCTGGGAAAATTACCAGACGGAGCAATTAAAGTCATTAAAGGGAGGAAAAGGGTAGTGTCCTGAGATAGTAGAGTGTCAGGATTTCCTATGGAAACTGATAATACATAAGTTACCAGTGAAGGGGACCATGCCATAGAAAAAGAAAGCTGAAAGCATGTGTTTATATTGTGGGGCAGAAGAGACAAGATAATGTATTATTTTGAAATGTAAGACTGGTTAAACTATGGAAAATGTGTGAAGAACTTCTTGAGAATATTAATGACAAAATATAGATATGAATATCATTATATATGGATATTATAATAGTTAGACAAATAGGTATGTAAGAATGGTAGATAAGAATTTACTTTATTTTATATAGGTATTTAGAGTGAAAAATTGCAAGACATTTTGTTTAACAGGAAATCGACTTTGGCAGATATAGTAGGAAAAAATCAGATTGTGGAAGAAAGAGTGATGGGGGTCAGTTATGGAAGAATAAAAATGAGGATGTTATAAGAAAAATGGTTGTTGTTGTGACTTTCGGCTTTTCTCGGTTAGGGGTCGCCACAGCGGAACTCCAGTCCGCTAATGATTGGCAGTTGATTTTCACGTACCAAGTTGCCAGCCCTGACGCACAACCTTCAACTAAGGTACGCCCATTCACGCATGTCTCCACGCAGCAGACGCTCTAACTTAGAGTCGAACTGGACAGCATCTTACTCTGAGGTGACAACGTTACCGCAGCACCACCACTGCGGATCAGAAAAATGGTAAATAATAAAACAATAGAAATGTGCATATGTGCCTGTGATGATGTACATTTAGGAAAAATGTAAATAATGTCTTTTTATGGTGTATTAAATGAAAGACCCCTGCTCTTTTAGATAGGTGTCATGGGATCTTTTACATCCACCTGAACTACCACCAACTCAAGCACATGAGAGCTCAAGTTAATATCTTAGCCAAAGGATGATGCACTCAGGAGTGTAGCACCGCTTATGCTCTAGTGCAATGCCAGCATCCCATCTTTCAGGTGTGGAAATAGAAACCACAGGTGAATGTGTTACCTGTTGCGCCACTAATTATGCTACACTTGTGTTGGAGGAGACATTTGTTCATTCATTTATGTGTGGTAAAAATTCATATAAATCTTAAAAGGAACTAATTATAAAGGAATGATTTCCAGTTTAGTCCCTTCTCTAAGCATATATTTCCTCAAGATATGGTTTACCATAATGTCTATTATACCCCTGGAAATTAGTTAAATTTTTCCCTACTATAAAGGACAAATGGAAACATTATTAATTTACTAAAGTAGACATTCTTTGTTTTTTATAAATAATAATCCCCATTTGGATCATTACTGCTCTGAAGTTTAAATCAAACTCTCCATTCTCTAGAAATGATATAAGGGCTGAGGTGAACAAATACAAAGAGTGTTAATACGAAGAACTCCTTGCCTCATTGCCGGTAAACCTAACAGTATGTTAGAAGCTGGATGTGTCTCATATATTTATATAACTGAAGATTTATATTTTACTTATGTTTGCCATAATCAAGCAACAACAAAGAACATAAAATATACTGCAGGTTTGCATTAATTTGATGGGGCAACATATGACATGATAGCAACAAAAGAACTTTCTGACTGTACAATGACAAAGCGAGCAAATTCAGTTTGAATCACTTACCTGATGGAGTCATGTGCTAAGAAATACTCACAAGTTCCAGCAACACAAATTTTACATTTTTGTAAAAGAAATTCAATTACATTTAGAATAATGAGTCTTTGGCATTAATGACAGGTTAGGGGGAGCTTTCCTTTCAGATCTGCAGTTTGTGCCCTTTATAGTTATTACAGTTGTTCATTAAGTTTCAGTCTTATTGAATCTTATTTCTTTTTTTTTTTTGTTGTTTCATATTAAAATTTATATAAAAACTACACAATTATAATGTTCCCCTTCATAATATCGTATTACTGAATGCTCAAAATTCAGTAACTCGAAATTATAAAGTCGAAACAACAAAAATCCCAAAACCCACAAGCACGAAAACAAAAAACCCCGAACATACAGAACACATACACCACACAACACGCACACCATACAACCCACATAACATAAACTACAAGCTCTACACTGCATGTACGCAGGGGGGCAAGCCTCCCTGCACCCCCCCACACCCTCCTACTTATATATTCAAACTCCGAGATCGCACTAATACACAAAAAAAAAAACACCACACAGACATTTTAAACTGCCTCGTACACACACAAACACATCACACATACACAGACACATCCAACACTCACAGTCATACTCCCACCTCCCTACCCTAACCCACATGCACAACTTACAAAACACACACATACACTCACTTACCTTAACTTCCGTAAAACATCCCAACTCACACACTTTCCGTCCCATAGCTGACATGCATAAGTGCAAATTTGAGATATTTGAATTCGTGCTTATGCAGATTCGCGCTTCTGCATTTCCGACTTTACAGTCTCGAGTTACTGAATTTCAAGCATTCAGTAATTCGGGATTGTGAAGGGGAACCGATTAAAAACATATATATTCTTCAATAAATTTATCTGTCAAATAAGTGAATTCACTGGAGTAGGATTTGATCACTTAATCTTTGAGGGAGCACATGATTAACACTAGAAATAACGTGCTCTGCTTGTATTCTGCATCTTGCTCCTTACTATGACTTATTTCTAAGGGATCTTTTCTACCTAGTTTGTTTAACTTTTGTGGTGTGTACTGCTGCTGTTTAATGTATAACAGGTTTTTGGCTAGTGCAGAAATGTTTTAACTGCACTTTCTCAAGATATGCAATTTTGTGACGTTTAATGCAGTAATTCTGTTGCAATTCTCTCTTTTTTATCATTCAAGGTTGGTTCTGGTACTTGTTCTGGTACCTCATTACCAGAATCAGGAATCAGGAAAACCAACCTTGCATGCTTTTCTCAAATCAGCTTCTCTGTCTTTCGTTTGGAAAGTTTTCACTCTTCTTTAGTTTTTTTTACTTTTAGAGCGGCTGAATAAAGAGCATTCTTTACTAAAAATCTTTTTTACATTTGTATTTTTTACTTTGTACTCTTTAAGTTATATGTGTATACTTTTGTTGAGATCAATAACTGATATGAAGTACATTTTATCAGTCAAACACTACAATCACAGTTTTTTTTCTAATATTGGTTGCATTAAATAGATTCCTTTATAAAAACACAAACACACTATAGCTGACGTTTTGATTCTATTTTTCATTTCAGAGTGATTAGAATGAATTTGCAACAGAATATAGTATTATAGGATTATAGGATCATGAGACGTTACTAGGTTAATGGCCCTAGGGCCCTTAATCTAAATTTAAATATCTGATAATATTTTCTCAAAGTAAAAGAGATATATCCCAACTTAAAAGGCTTCCTTTTTGTTTTGAATTTTTAAAGAAAATCTACAGTCCAGCTACAAGACGTTTGCACTCTTTCTTAGCACAGGCATTTGGCAGAGAACCTCTACATGTCATTTTTAAGCTTCTCTGTCCTTATTTTGTGTTACTTGTTCACTGTGCATTATCAAATTATAAAGCCCATTCAATTACTTAGAAGTAGACTATAGGCATTTCTGTGATAAGAAGTCATGCCATTTTTACAGACACCAGAGTAGTACAGAGGTTTTGCTTGTTACCAGAAATAAGCACTTTAGCAAAGACTTTGCATCAGGTACTACCTTACACTGTTAATATGTTAGCAGTTCCGCGCCAGTAAATTTGTATTCTGCTGCCTTCACTGAGAACAGCAGATATAAATATTGGCATGTGATGAGATTATTTGTCAGAGATAAGACTGCTCCAGCAAATGATGCTGGTGAACACTAGAATTTCACTTAAGCTCAATTAGCATTTTCAAGAGATTTGATGGCCAGCATGGAGCAGAATGGAACTATCACAGCAGCACAATGAAGAGCAGGACATTTGATGGGTAGCATGGACTGAACTGCCACCGCAAGCTTGCCAAAACAGTAAGTGCTGCAAATGGAGGCATGTGTGTGGAGCAGGAAAGTGACGTGAAGGGAGGCATGTGTGTGGAGCAGGAAAGTGACACAAATGGAGGCATGTGTGTGGAGCAGGAAACTGTTGTAAATGGAAGTGGGTGTGTGGAGCAGGAAAGGGATGCAAGTGTGTGTGTGTGTGTGTGTGTGTGTGTGTGTGTGTGTGTGTGTGTGTGTGTGTGTGTGTGTGTGTATATATATATATATATATATATATATATATATATATATATATATATATATATGCTGCAAACAGAAGTGTGACCAGACAGATCTACAGAGTGTACTTTATGTAGGGAGATGTGAGATTGTGTGCGTATATGAGCTCATAGAACAGTGCATTCTGCTCTGTCCCTTTGTGGTTCTGCCATGCCTTTGTAGGTGTGTCCCTTGCCAATGAGAAGCTTGTTTTTTCTGCTGTCTCGAGAGAGTGTGAAAGAACCACAGTAGGCTAGAGCCAAGAAGTCAATTTCAGTAAAAAGCATTCTAATAAAAAGTGAAATAGTGCAAAGCATTTTACAACTCTGAAATCTGTAACACACAAACTTTTGCCTTACAGTGTCCAGAAGCAAAGTGTGATTGCTATTGTATCGGGTGTAAAAGTTGTAATGCCTTTTGTGCTGCCACACAGATGAAAAGAAGCTGGCAGCCTGAGATGTAGTACAGATTCTAAAGCTGCTTTACTTTCCCACGACTGTTTTTTGGTGTTCGTTGTTTATGCTCCATGAGAGAGGAGAGTATAACAGCAGAGAAAGGTGCTTATCAAACCTTCCTTATATCAGAAAAGTGCTTATCAAAGTTGTCTTTCTTCCAGTTGTAGATCAAAATAGCCAGGTTACCTGTACTATACAAAACATTTTAAATGTGTATTACTTACAGAGGGTGCCCACCTAAAGTAAATAAAATGACTGTCCAATGTAAGAGAGGTATGGAAAGAGCGGGGCAAATGGGTACTCACTGAAGAGGACCCTCTCAGAAATCAAATATGTTGAATTCTCCTGTCTCTTATGTTTTACTTTAATCTATCCTCTGCCAAAGCTAACAGCTAGAAAGGATCACAGGCCATGTCTATCTACAAATCTTCAAATTAGGATGCAGGAGACAGAGAGACCAAATAAGGAAAAGAGGCCAGAGGGTCAAATTCTGTACCATCAAAGTTCCAAAAAAAACTCAGTTCCTATGGTAGAGCTCAAAGCTGTAATGCCTTCTAAAGGCACATATCAATAGGTCAAGGAACTTGATGAAGATTCCTCAAGTAGACAAATTCCTGAGACAAGTGCTAGAAGGAGCATCTCCCTGGGTACAGTGACTCTTTATTCCACTGAGAAAGGCTAGTTAGCCACAAGACAGCAAATGGACAGATAGCAAGCCTCCCCTTCTAGAAATGGCAAGCTTGCCAGCTGTAAAAACCCTCTATAACCGAAGCAAAAAAGATAGACAGACAGTTGGTCTGCCTTCCTGAAATCATGCATTTTCTGGATTACTATCACAATCAAGAAATGAACTTCTTCCTTTAAGCACTTTGTCAAAATATAATGTCAAAATTCAAAACTATTTTACTTCCCAATTTTAAATCATGTTAAAACCGAATGTTCTGTATTTGATGTTTTAAAAATGTGACAGTTGAACTGAAATTGCCATCCAGCTATCAGGATTACAGATTCAGTAAGTGTATTTTTGATTTTACAAAACTTCGAAACTATACATTTGATGTAACACTATACAGACAACGTAATTTCCAGATTGTGATAGTAAACCTCATCTTCCTATAATTAATTCTCAGTTGGTGATGCATGGCAAATATGTGGAAAGGTATAGCTATACTGGACTGTACTCTGACAGAACACAGCAAGATAGATGGACTGATTGAGCAATTGCTCTGAAACCACTATTTATTCTAATGGCAGTCTAGACCTTGTTGAAAATCCGAAAAATGTGCTCTACATTTAAGGATCTGGGCTGCCCACATCTGTTTGCCATACATGATAGCTATCAGGAGCAATTTTGGTTTTGATCTTATTTATGTAAGAAAATAGCTTGTGAACTGTGCTTTCAACTATAAAGTTTAATATTATAGGAGGAAATAGGCCTTCATTAGTAGATGGAGATGGAGGATACCTTCAAGACGTGCTTAACTAACCTGTGTTGAAACTGAGGTGGCCTTCCAAGATGACAAGTTCTCCCAAGATGGCAGAATCATTCAGTTTGACCAACAAACAATCAAACAGCTCAAAGAATGTTGAGGAACATGGTACTTCTCAGATGAGGAACTGAACCATTTCCAATTTCTTGTATAAATACATCTGGTAAACATGTGCTGGAGATCTAAATTGCATCTGGAATTTCTGCCAGTAGGCTAAACAGAATAAAAGGAGTTGCTGAGATGGAAGCTGTCATCTTATCACCCAGTCAGAGACAGCTATCATCTGTACTGGGATAGAATGCTGGATGCCACTTTTAATATGTGTGGTAACAAGTGCCTTTCTTCTTCAGACGTTGACAGCAGCACAGAAATCAAAGAAAATTATAGAAAGGCATACATGAACAGTGCAGACAGAATGTGCCCACTACCCATTCATTTATGCCATTTTGAAGGGAGGAGAAAATTGGAAGAACAATATTATTCCTTATGTCTTACAGACTGGCCTCTAAGGTGCTTATTGTTAGGAAGATCTTCTGTACTTCATCGAAGGGTAAAAGTCCCATGAGTCAGCTTCAGATGGGATTTAGCATGTCTGACACAGACTGCTGTGAGAGAAAGGTTAGTTTGGTTTTGTTTACATTGCTTTCTTGTAGTTTGTATTGCTTCATTGCTCTCTTCTATTGTGTATATTCTGGTGTATTTTTATTGCACTGTGTTTTAATTGTATTCTGTGTTCTAGTGCATATTTAAATTAGTCAGAAACTGTCTTGTGAGTTACACAGAAATTACATTTCCCTACAGTCTTGCCCTGTTGCTGTTGTGTTTTTAATTTCACTGTACCTCTAGTTGCCCACCTCTTATGTTAATTTGAACACATAATTCCATCCCTCTCCTATTTCCTTGTCTATTGTCAGTAAGCAAAGAAAATATATATATTTTGTAAAATCACTCCCCTTCAGCTATTTAAATTCATTGGCCCTCCCACTGTGTTCTATACAGCCAGAATATTAAGTGCCCACCCCATCCAAACTATTTTACCCTTTTAAAATGAGTGGCACCATCTTAGAGTGTAAAAACTTGAGTTACCCCTCCCCATTCATATCTAACTGCTCAGTGCACCCTGTAACACTTAGGATATTAGTCAATTTTCCATATAACCATTAACATCTGCAACATATGGTCCAAGACCACAATCATTGCAAAGCCCATATTCTGCCTGTCAGTAGTCATCTTGGGATTAATGCTTCTGTTTTGATTCTGCTGAGAGAAGGAGCATAGGGTGTTATTTTCTGGAGACTGCTGATCACCAAAAGCCTGACAGCTGCTTCATAGTTGCCAGCTTGGAATGTGTGCTCCTATTTTGCTCCTGGTGAGAGAAGCAGTAGGGGGCGTTGATTCCTGATTGTCTTTGACTGGGCAATGAGTGTCTTTATGGAACCTTCTTGATTGGCCTGGTTGCTGTCCAAGACATCTACCAGGAAAAGGCTACGACAAAGGGTAAGAGGTTGGCAAAATGGTTAGTGTTTACCTTACACATACAAGGCACAAGATTTGACTCTCACATGGAGTAATTTGTTAGGCTTAAAATGGCCCACAAGGGCAGTTAGCCTCATATTAATCTATGATCCTATGAACAAGTCTACAGATGACTGCATCATCTGGGACAGAACTGTTGATACCGAACAGCCTGTGTGGCCTGCTTCTTATCTTGGGATTGGTGCTACTGTTTTGCTTCTTGTGAAAGTAGAAGCAAAGGGGCTTTGTATCTCTGCAGCATGAAGATGGGGTGAGACCAGTAATAGTAGGTACACAGGTCATAGCTAATTACTAGGCCAGATACCGTAATGGGCCACTTTAAGCCTAGCTAATCTCCCTTTCAAAGGTACGAATCAAAATCGTACCTTGTGTATGTGAGTCAAGCCCCTTAACCATTATGCCAACCCCCACTTAAAGAAAGCAGGTCTGAGTATAGAAGTTTACAGGCAAGTAGCAGGCTAGCTGTGTTAGTGGGCCATTTCAAGCCAATTTCCCTTTGGACGGTGAGAATCAAACTCTGTACCTTGCAACTGAAAGGTAAACATCTTGCCCATTAAGCCACCCCCCACCAGGTAATAGACAATTAGGCAAATCTCCCCTATTTATCATGCTTAAGAAAGCTAATCCTTTATTTTCATAAGTGCTGCTTGATTAGCTATTATCTAAAGTAACTTTAGAATATATCTCCAAATACTTCATCCATAAATGATTAGGGTCCACTGCAGCAGTTCCCCTCAAGTGTATGGCAGTGCCCTGTATAGATGCAAGCACCCTGAGCTGACATTTTTCCTGTTAAAGCATCCTTGAATTTCACCAGTACCTAATTGCACACAGGGCAATGAGTTTGTGCATGTGACAGGCACTGCCTTCAGAGGTGCAAACCAGATATTCTTGACTTTACTCTATATTCTTATCACAACCATCTAATCAATAAAAAGGTCTGTTGCCAAAAATCTAAACTTTCCCACTATCTCCATTACCAGTAGGATGGATATGGGCATCCTGAACCCATCATGTCTCCTAAACCTGATCGACTTCTTTGAAGCAGTCACCAAAGCCGTAGATGAGGATAAGGTGGTTCACAAAGCCTATCTAGATCTCACCAAGGCTTTCAACACCATCTCCCACTCTGGAATTATAGATAAACTCACTAAACTAGGTATAAATCCCTATGTCACAAGATGGGTTGCCAACTGGCTCACTGACAGAACACACACTGTGAAAGTAGCAGACTCCAAATCCAACTTCAGACAAGTGACAAGTGGAGTACCACAGGGGTCAGTCCTGGGTCCTCTCCTGTTTGGTATCTACTTTTCTGAAGTACAGGCTAACACAGAAGGCCTTTGGCTAATGAAGTTCATAGATGACTGCAAACTAGGAGCCATAATGGAAACTTCTAACGATGTGGACATCCTACAAAAGGGCCTCACTGAGACAGATGCCTGGTGTCAAAGCCATGGCCTCAAGCTCAATGCCAAAAAGTACATTGTCATCCCTTTTGGTAAAAACTCTGTACCCATGAACTACTACATAGGTGGTAGTCTGCTTAACACTGAAAGTGTGATAAGAGACCTTGGGACACAGGTAGACAGTAATCTCTCCTTTGATAATCACATCACCACAGTAGTCAGGAAATCCTTCTACGTGGCACACCTCATCACAAAAGGTTTCTCATTCAGGAAAAAAGAGGTAATTGATCCCCTCTACTCATCACTCATTAGACCCATTATAGAGCACAATGCCCCTTTTGGTATGTACCTTACAAGATATCTACAGCAACTGGAAAGGCCACAGAAATACCTCACAAACAGGATTACTGGCCCCAAACAGATGCCCTACACAGACCGTCTAAAAAACCTCCAGCTTTACTCTGTCACATATTGAGTACTCAGAGGTGATCGCTGCCTAACATACAAATCTATGTCAAACCCAGAGCTGTTGGACATGCTCCACTTAAAGAAATCCCAATCCCTCCAAGCTACACGCTCTAGGGACCTAAACCTTGTCACCACAATAAACAGAACATGCTGGAGGGATAGACTCCTGTCCTAGAGACTTCCCATACTCTGGAACAAACTGCCTATCTATATCAAACAAAGCTCCTTATTAGCACTCTTCAAGAAAACTCTTGATGATTGGATGGGAAATAGGAAATTCACCCCGGGGATCACTTCTGTGGCTCTGCTCGACAGGGGCACAGGAAATATTTTTTTTGTGTGGTGAAAGCCAGGGTACCATTTTGGATAGGCCTATATAGTCCCTAGGGCCAATAGCCTAGTACCTACCTATGAACCTATGAAGCAATGTAGAAATTGTGTCATGCTTACTGATAACCAGGTAATTCTCAAACAAACTAATAACTTATGTGAGACATGTATTTACACAATGTCACTGGAGACAAAACAGTCACATAAAAGCACTCCTAATGTAAATCAGGTTGTCAGCAGTGTACACTTTGTACCCATCACACATGGCATCAAACAGATACCCACATATGCTTTACTAAACCCAAAGACCTCCTAGATGAAGCTCACATAACAAATTCTCTCAACAGCCCCAAATACCCTCTTTAAAAACAACACCCACATCAACACATACAGCTGCATCTCATACAGCCTCTTCTTCTAAGTCCATAAAACAAACCACCACATAATCCAACATTCTGGTCATTGGAGACTCCAACATGAGACATACTGATATCCTGCTCACCCGGCTGAGTAAGGAGAAAGTCACAGTCAGTTGCTTATCAGGTGCCAGGATCCACCACATTACACATACACTCATGTCATTGGACTACAACTGCCATTATGACTCAGCCATAATTCATATCATGATGTGAGATGTACCTCCTTAAACTATATGAAGAGAGACATCATATAGGTCTTGGAATTATGTGCCCCAGGCTGGTATGAGTCTAACATTGAACAGTATTCTACCTTCTCCAAGGATGATGCCACAATATGAACAGAATATGACTGATTTTAATAATTGGCTTCGTTTCTGGTGTCAGTCTAAGGGGGTGCAATATTTTTCAGCATGAAATAAGATGGTCAACAGACCATGTTGCTTTGCCAGGAATGGTCTGCACCTCTCCCCTCTAAATGTTTGGATATTACCTAAAACATTGTCCTTCCCCTCCCCGTAGTGTCTTTGTAGGCATTGCCAAATTAACAATGCATCCAACACAGAAAATTAAAACCAAGAAAATGTAAAGGTGTTACTGTTCAATGCTAGACGTTTAGAAAAGAAACTCCACTCTCTACAAGCTGTCTTCACCTTGGAGAATGCTGACATCTATGAAGTCACTGAGACATTGTTTAAAGTCATGGAGAGCACCCCAGCAATGCAAGGCTACAATGCCTGCCACACATTTAGACCAGCCACTACACAGACAGGGACTGTAGGTGGAGGTGTCTCTGTTTACATCAAAAATAAATATACCTCAGTGCTGGTCAAACAGGACAATGCACTTCAGCTTCTCCACATTCAAATCACCATAAGCAAAAAGAAAATACCACTTCCTTGCAAGCTACAGGTCCCCCTCTATGACCCAGGAAACCCACAACATGTATTTGAAGCTTAGTGGAAAAGTCACCATCCAACCCAATACTGTATTTATGGGTGACTTTAATTGCCCCACTATTCACTGGGAATCATATATGACATCAAACATGCAGGCAAAAAGATTCCTGGATTTTGTGAACTCAAACTAGGTGGATCAGACTGTCAATATGCCAACCAGAAGTGCAAACATATTGGCTCTGGTCCTCAGCAATATGGAACAGCACTGCACAGCCCTTAATGCAATGGCCTATCTTGTGAGGTCAGACCATACAGCCTTGAGCCCCATCTAACACTGCAATGATCAGGTACTACTCAAGGTTAACGTCCTATTATTAAGTGATAACCTGGCAAAATTGTAAGGCCCCTAACCCTGAGAACATTGCTGCATATGCAGAACTGTTCACAGAATCCCTATACAAGCATGTTAATAGCTGCATAGAGGCAGCTGTACCCACCAGGAAGAAGTACAGAACTAACTCAAAAAACAAGCCACCCAGGTAGAATCACAACATCCATAGGCTGTATAACAGAAGGAAGAAAATCAGGGCAAAAAGTAAGAGTTGCAGTACCCAGCAGGATAAAATCACTCTCATCAAACTAAACAAACAACTCAGAGAAAAATATTGTCTACTGAAGCCAAATCTGATATAAATTTGGCCTCCTAGCCAAAGAACAACCAGAAGGCATTCTTTAGCTATGTTCACAACCTCAAAGGAAATACACAAGTGTGTGCAGAGACCATTGTTAATGGTGCCACCTATACTGAGCCAGAATATACAGCAAACCTACTGGCAGACAAATTCAGCTCTAATTTTACCCCTCTCTGCCCCTCAACCTTCCCTCAGGAAATAATATGAAATATAACTCCTCCTGCTATCACTAGGGAACACGTCCTTAATGCTCTCTCTAAGGTCAAGAACACTGCATCAATAGGCCCTAACAGTAACCCAGGCTGTTTCCTTAACAGTATGAAACATGACCTATCAGGCTCACTGGAATCACTTTTTAAGGACAGCCTTCAAACAGGCTTCAGGCCACACGAATGGAGAATGGCAACCATCATCCCTCTGCACAAAGGTGGACCTTCAACACTGACACAGACAAATAACTTGTGTAAGAGCTATGGACTAAAACTAAATGCCAAGAAATACATAGTAGCATAATTTTGGAAGCCAGCCACACCTGGAAGCTATCATATTGACAACACACCCCAAGAGTCAACCCAGTTGACAGGGAGTTGGTGACACACATAGGCAGTAATCTAGCCTTTGAGCATCATATGTCTACAGTGGTCAGGAAATCATTCTGTGGTGTGCAACTAATAAATAAAGGTATGCCATCTAGATCCAAGGAGGTCATTGTTCCACTGTATTTATAATTCATCAGACCTATCACTAAGTACAATGCCCCCTTTGGTATGCACATCAGACAACTGGAACTTCCACAGAGGTTCCCCACTAAAAGAATAGAGGGTATAAACCATAACCTTCAAACTAGAATCTTTCGCTGTATAGTAGTATGGATACCACCTTAGGTCTACCCTGAAAAGAGGATACTAGCCTAGTGGGATTAACCTGATCAACAAAGGATAAATAAATAAAATAAAATGTCCTATGCAGACCGCTTCAAAGGCCTATGCCTGCATTTTGTTTCCTGCAGACTGTTGAGGAGAGAGCTATGCTTGGCATACAAGACATCATCAGACTCCACTCTGATGGACCTCCTGTGTATTTGCAAAACATAATTACCCATTCTAAATACTTAAACATTGCCTGTGATATAAACAGGACCAAAAACACAGGCATGTATCCCAGAGATTATCCCTTCTCTGGAACAGGCTCCCCTTCCATGTAAAACAGAGTTCCTCCCTAACCCAATTCAAGTGTAACTTGGACAACTGGATGGGGAACAGGAAATTCATCGCTGGCTTGGCACCTATGCCTCTAATGGATACAAGCAGCCTGTAAATGGTTCATCTCCCAGATCCCTGCTTGAAAATGTTTCACCTCCCCAGCCCCTGCTTAAATTTATCAATGGTACCAGAACTTGTCAGAGATTTGGGATACGTGGCTAGGCTTAAAAAGACCCCAGTGGTTATTAGCCTAGTACACACGTATGAACTTATGAAGTCAGTGAAATGCTCTGAAATTCCCATTTTTTTTTTCTAGCTTTGAAAATGTGGTTTTAACAGCCGGCAGCTACCTTAATCAAATTTGTGAAGCAATTTTCTTTCCCTGGGTTTTCATCTTTTTAGAAATATCTGTCCAGGCTAGAATTAACCATCTATATCACATTGACAGATATTGCTTTCTATACTAAACTAAACTGAAATTCACATGCAAAAAGCTAGTTTTAAACAATGTAATAACCACTACTAGCTTTTCTACTGCCATTACTAAAGTTTAAAATGAAACAATAAAACCTTAGTAACTATATAAAACTATAAGTCATTCAAAATAAAAGTCACGTTTAGCTGAAGAGGGGAAGGAGAGACTTGAGATGGGATTTGAATCTCTCGCTTGGCTTTTCACCATTCCCCCTACTGCATTCCCATATTTCATGCCTGCAGCTACACCTTCCTCAAATCTCTAATGAACAAGTCCTTAAGGCACTTCCCAGGGCAAAGAACACTGCTTCTGTGGGACCAGATAACATAGCAGGCTGCTTACTGGCCAGCCTGAAACAGGACCTACGTTAGACCCTCTACAGAGACTATTCAATTTCATCCCACAGCAGGCTTTGTGCCAGATGAATGGAAGAAAGAAACTGTCATCCCCTTTTTGGAGGATCAATGGATCCAGGAAATTATAGACCCACAAATTTAATCATGGTATAATGATCAAGGTGTTTACCTTACAGACATAATGTGCATACCTTACAAACATAATGTGCAGGGTTTGATCCTTACATGGGGCTATTTGCTAAACTTAAAATGGTCCAAAAGGCAATTAACCTAGTACTAATCTATGAAGCAGCCTCATCTATAAGACTATTGAAAGGATCTATAAGACTAATGAAAGGATCTATAAGACTATTGAAAGGATCTATAAGACTATTGAAAGGATCTATAGGACTATTGAAAGGATCTATAAGACTATTGAAAGGATCTATAGGACTATTGAAAGGATCTATAAGACTATTGAAAGGATCTATAGGACTATTGAAAGGATCTATAAGACTATTGAAAGGATCTATAGGACTATTGAAAAGATCTATAAGACTATTGAAAGGATCTATAGGACTATTGAAAGGATTGGTATGGGATTAATAAATAAGAACATAGCCAACCTACAAATTTGTGACCCAAGCTAGTTCAGATTTCTTAAGTGCAGATCCTACCCACCTAACCAAATTGACATCTTCAAGAAAGTTACTGTAGCACTGGATGAGGGTAAATCAGTGTACATACCATATCTAGATGTCACAAAGGCTTTTTCAATGGCATCTCATACTTACGTATCACAGATAAACTATCCCAAGCTAAATGTTAATTTGTATGTAACTCATTGGATAGCAAACAGAACTCAGGAAATTAAGGTGAGCTGCTCTACATCCTACAAAATACTGGTCACTAACAATGTAGCCTTGGGTTCAGTCTTTGGGCCACTTCTCTTTGGCATTTACTTCAATAGGCCAAGACTACTGTTAAGGGTTTATGACTGATGATGCTTGTAGATGACTGTTAACTTAGTGTCAACATAAACTCTCCAGAGGACACAAAGATCCTGCAAAAGGGGACTAAAACTAAATGCCAAGAAATGTATAATATAATAATAATTATAATAATAATGTATTATATAATAATAATATAATAATGTATAATGCATAATAGAAGTCCCTCATAACTATCAGACAGACAACACACCCCTGAAAACTGATGTATTAGTTAGGGACTTGGGAACCTATCAAGTCAATGAACTGCTCTTCAATCACCACATATTCACTTTTATATGAAAATCCTTCTTCACTGCACAGCATGTATGACAGCCAAATCTGGCCATCTAATCATTCCACTGTATTCTGCACTCATCACATCAATCACTGAGTGTAATGCCCCCTTTGGTATATACCTGCCTAAACATTTGACACAACATGAATGTCCAGAGTGTTTTCTTACTAATAAAATCAACTGCCTAAATAAAAAAAAAATGCGTAGGCAATTTCAAAGCTTTATCCCTGTTCTCAGTGTCATACAGGCTGCTGAGGGGTGTTCTCTGCCTTGTGTACAGAGCCTCAGCTGTCCTTATGATGTCAGACCTATTGAACATTCGCAAAACACCAGCTCCAAAGATTTAAATCTCTTTTGTAATATAAATAGAATATTTTGGAGGGACAGATATGTGCTAATGAGAATATCACTTCTTTGGAACTGTCTTCCAGTCCTCAAAAAGAAAAATACTTCTGTTACATCATTCAAATGCAATCTGGATGTATGGATGGGTAACCCTAAATTGATCCCTGGTTTAACACCCTTGTCCCTCATGGATAGATAAAACATGGAAATGTTCTATCCATCTGTGGGTTGTTTGTACACAAATTAAACTTCATTAAATTATAAGGGCTAAAAACGTCTTGGGAATGTATGTCTAGGGTAATAAAGACCCCCCCCCCCCCGGATCAATATCTAGTAAGTGCCTATGAACCCCTCCCTTAAAGGGAGAAGATTTTGGAAAATCTGTACTCTAGGCAAAACTAAAATGGAGATAAAACAAAGTGCCTTCAAATTAAATAAAGAAGGTAATCATTATTTCTAAAAAAAAGCATTACTCATCTGATTCATAATTAAAAAAACAGTAAAATGATATGAAGTCAGTCTACACATGAGAATGGTTTCAAGAACTGAAGGCTGATACTTAGTACTGCTTTTATTGCCTCTCGTGATGAAGACTTGCATGTGTTAGAAGCACCGAGTAATGAAGGTATTCAAGTAGTTAGAAAAGCCCCGAATGGTAAAATGCCCAATTACTGATACCACCAAGAGATGAAGCCTGAGACAAAAAGGACACATATAATATTGGGTATATCAATATACATTTCTCCTGATTGTGCTCTACAAGTATTATGTCTTGATGATTTTCTGGCTTTGTAAATGAAGAAATCTTTGTTTACAGTCGCTTGATCTTTGTGTTTCTTTTTTTGTTTTTTTTTAAGAATGTTCCTTAGTGCTTAAGGGGATCTTTATTTCTCAAGTTAGGCAGAGGGTATTCATCCTGGTAACAGGGAAGCTTGCTGTGCACTATTCCTTATTTTCAGTTAAGGAGGGGTCTTACACTTTTCAGGACAAATATTTTTTCTATGTACTATATACGAGCCAACAAAGGCCTTTCCTTATGAGTGTGGAGGTTGGATTATGGTGTGGTACAGAGAATGGTCCAGGAATTCAAAACTTCAGAACCAATGTTTTTGTGGTGACATTTATTCAGTAAAGCGTTGCTTTAAATGAAAATTATTTCTCTTTGTGATTTTGTTATGGCAAAGCACTTTTTTTTTGTATATTTTGTGTTTAGTTTTAAAGGGGAAGTCTTGGAGACATATCAGTGGAGAAAGATGAGTATGGGCACTGAACAGTTTCCAAGCCTCCTTCAGTACCCAGTTGGCTAATAGTTTTCATAGGCTCTTATGCAGCTTGCAGTCCAAGGACCATTAAGAAGCCCAGTCCAAATTCCCAGCTGCCCCAAAGCACTGTCTGGTCAAGTGACTTAATCCGAGTCACACAGCAGGCAAATGAGAGTATGGGGAATTGAACCCTGTACCACAGAAACTATAACTCACAGCCTTAACCCTCTGCACCCAATGACAGACATTTTGCTGAGTATCAAAGTATGTATATATATATATATATATATATATATATATATATATATATATATATATATATATATAGATATATATATATATATATATATATATATATATATATATATATATATATACACACACATATATATATATATATATATATATATATATATATATATATATATATATATATATATATATATATATATATATATATATTTGTGAGATGTAGCATTATGATCTCTACATAACACTTTAATTAAAACTACAGAAGTGAAGGGCAATTACTTAAATGCAAAGAAAATAAGCTCTTGGTTATGGAATATAAGAAAACATGTCAAAGGGGAAGGACATTTAAGGGCATTTTACACAGAGAAGGTACACATAACAGAATGGTTGTTAGGTGCATAAATACTCAACTCTTTTTTGTGATTTCATAGCCCATGGATTTAGGACTGTAAAAATATGTAGGAAAGTGCATGTAAACTTTCCTTCAAAATTGTTTCTTTTCTATTACTTTTTCAGCTTATGAAATGGAGCTTTAAATACAGCTGTTAAGAAGAGTGCATCATTACTATGGAAATAGACGATAATTACTGAACATTCATCAAACGGTTTTCTTGTGGAATGCTGCACTTTTTGGGTGATGATGAAGATTATGATGATGATGGTTGTGGTGGCGGTATTTACATAAATGAGCTGAAATTTTACAGATTCTCTGTATTATAAATGTGGGATAAAACTGAACATCAGGTGCTTCAGCTCTATGGCAGTTTTGAAGCCCCATGACTTTTTTCCTTTTTAAGTCTGTTATGGATAAATTCAGGCCAATAAAGCCAAACCCAACTAGCTGTGGAAAGGCATGTTTCAGCCTTTTTATGGCCTTGTCAGCACAGCATAAGTGGACTGTTTGACTAGCCCTTGGAAACACAGAGTTGTCATACGCAGCTGATGTCCATAACCATTAGGGTGCCTGCAAAATATCCCAGCTATCAAACTAAAACAAGGAGTAACAAAGTCACACAAACAAATCAATAAGTAAAAATTACAAGAAAAATCTAGCCAAGCAAAGCTTAGCCAAACAGTCCACTTCTGCTGTGCTGACAAGATCATAAGAAGGCTAAAACATGCATGTCCACAGCTAGTGGAGTTAGGCTTTATTGTCCTACATTTGTCCATAACAGACTTAAAAAGGGGAAAAAGTCATGGGCACTCAGAACTGCCATGTGGCTGAAACACCTGATGTCCCTAAGGGGTCATTGCATATACCACATGTCACCTCTAATACAAGAGGTCTTAAGGAATCACACAGTGGAAAATCTAGTTCTTGCCTCTGTCTTTAATGCCAGCTCTACACCTTACCATAGAAAAAATCCTTTCCATAACACTACCATTATTCAGGCAAAGCATGTCTGATTTTTTTTGAGTTTTTGGTTAAATGATCACAAAAGGATTTTTTTTGTAACCTTTTTTTAGTTTGTTGTTTTTCAGTATTTTGAATTTTTAAATACCATCATGGATTACATATGACATTTCAATAAACATATATATATATATATATATATATATATATATATATATATATATATATATATATATATACACTTTATTTATTGACATTCAATTACTGGGAAAGTGTGACTGGGTAGGAGCCCATTTTCAGCGGATGCCTGGGTAGAAAAGCTCCAAAGTATTACAAAAGCATTTTAAGAACAATAATTTTGCAGACTTCAAATATAATGCAAAAACATCTACAGTTTAAATACTTATACCAAAACAGACATAATACGAAAACATTGTTTAAGAATAGATATGACTTATGTAGCAATGAGGTTGGCCTAATGGTGAAGGTGTTTACCTTACAGATACAAGGTGCAGGGTTTGATTCTCCCATGGGGCAAGTGGCTAGGCTTAAAATAGCCCCCAAGGGCAGTTAGCCTAGTAATAATCTATGAACCTATTTAGAGAGCTTTTAACACTTTGGAGACATTAAAGTTACGTTAGTATAATACAAACAGGAATTGCAATTTGAAGTGGGAGAAAAAAACAGGCTTATGGCATACTAACAGAGAGAGAGAGACTCAGTGGAGAGAAATTGATTTAAGAAAGGAAGTAACTGCAGAAATGGGAGTAAGAAGGTGTAGGTATGAATGGGTACTTGTTCATATTTAAGGAAAGTTTTATAGGTTCATAGTTTCATAGCATGATACTAGGCTACTGGCCCAGAGGACCTTATAAGCCTAGCCAAGAATTTCACCAATGTTCCTGCAAAGTCAGCACCTATTTCCTGTGTCCAGCAGAGACACAGGTGGGATCCCAGGAGTGCATTTTCTGTTTCCAATCCAGTCGTCCAAGTTCCTGTTAAAGAGGGTTAGAGAGGTACTCTGCTTGACATGGAGTGGGAGTCTATTCCACAGATGGGGGAAGTCTTTGGGACACAAATCTATCCCACCAACTAGTTCTATTAATTTCACAGACCAGGTTGAGGCCTTGTGTGTGGGTTGTGTGAGTGGAGTTTGACTTAAAGATATGCAGTAACTCCATCAAGGCTGAGGCTGAGATGGCCTTGAATGCCAGACACAGGTCACCTCTGAGCAGTCTATATGAGATTGAGTAGAGGGACAGGTCTTTTAGTCTATCTGTATAGGATAGATGCTTGAGAACCTGGATTTTCCTGGTCAGGAACATCTGTGGTCTCTCCAACTGCTGCATGTGCTTGACAAGGTACATGCCGATGGAGGCATTGTACTCGATAATGGGTCTAATAAGGGAGGAGTACAGGGATGTAATGACCTCCTTGATCCTGGATGAAACACCCTTATTTATGAGGTGGGCCATGTAGAATGCCACCGGAGGCAACATGGTGGTCAAAAGTCAGGTTGATATCAACCTGGGTGCCCAAGTCCCTCACGACTGATTGCATGCTTAGTAAGTTGTTATTAATGTGATAATTAGTGTTGACGCCATTTTCCACAAAGGGGATAATGATGCATTTCTTGGCATTCAGTTTGAGGCCATGCTTCTGGCACCAGTCATTAGTTTGGTTAAGGCCCTCTTGGAAGATGTTCACATCACTAGGGGAATTTATGACAGTGTCCAGCTTACAGTCATCTGCAAACTTGGCCAGCTACAGACCACTGGTTTTTACTTGCATCTCAGAAATTTTTATTCCAAAGAGTAGAGGCCCCAGGACTGATCCTTGGTGTACAGCACTCCTTACGGGGTACTACTACAGGGGGCTTTCCCTATTTTCAATGAGGAAGTTCTATTAGTGAGCCAGTTAGCTACCTGTCTAGTAACATACAGGTTGATGCCTGGCTGGGAGAGTTTACCTATTATGCCTGAATGGGGAATAGTGTTGAAAGCTTTGGTTAGGTCAAGGTAGGTGTTATGCACCATCTTCCCCTCGTCCATGGCTTTACTAACTGTTTCAAAGAAGTCAACCAAGTTTAACAGGCATGATCTCCCTTTGACAAAACCAAACTGTGTGTGGTCAAGCATTTGGATGTTACCAATGTCTTTGTTTTTTAAGGTCCACAATAATGCATTCTATGGCCTTGCAGATCAAGCTAGTTAGGCTGATGGGCCTATAATTGCCTGAGTCAGTGTATGCTCCACCTTTGTGTAGAGGGAAGACGGTGGCTGTCCTCCATTTGGCTGGGATAAAGCCGGTGCTCGGGCTTTGGTTGAATAGGTGTGCCTAATAGAGCTGAGAGCTCATGCCTGAGTTCATGTAGGATACAGCCAGGGATGTTATTGAGTCCCAGGAAGACTGCATTCTTTGCCTTTGTTGCCTTTGAGAGGGCATTGAAGACCTGCTCTCTGGTCATGAGGGGAGGGGGCAGGTACTGGGGATGTCCTGGTTTACTTATGGGAAGGACAGGGGTGAAGTTTTCAATTAACCTGTCTGCCAGTAGGTTGGCTATATCTATGGCATTTGTGTATGTGATGTTATTGACCACCAGTTCAGAGCAGATTTGGGTGCTACCTTTAAGACTGCAGATGTATGTGAAGAAGGGCATGTGATTGTCCTTAGTGGATTTGGCTAATTTGGACTGGAAGTTAACCTTAGAGAATTTCACCAGTCACCTTATTTGTTCGTTCAGACAAAAGAGATACTGTTTCCAACTTGACATCTGCTCCTTCTTGGTCCTGGACAGCAATTTTTTAATTTTATTATAGTGTTTTTTTATTGCTGCTGTCCACCAGACAGGTTTATTCTTCCTTGAGGAAGATGATTTGGACCTGTCAATTATTGCTGAGTGCATACAGCTATGTAAGTACTCATATAGGTTTTTGAAGTAGGATTGGACACTAATGCTAGTTCCATATGGAGGGACGGTGTCTGTGAAGCTGATTATACCAGCTCTGGGGAGATTTTAGTAGCTTTGGAAAAGTTTTTTTGTTTGATCCTAACAAGGGTCATGGGAGATAGTGACTTCAAAACTGATCGCTTTATGGTCAGACCTTACAGAAGAGGATGACACTGTAGGGGTGGTAGTTTATCCTGGGGAGTAAGGAGGTGGAAGTATGAATGGGTACTTGAAAAACTTGAAAAAAAATGGAACCAAAATGTAAAGCAAATATCAGCACAGTCTGTGCAAATGTGTACAGTTGACAGGTGTGCCCCCCCCATATTCCCATAGAAATGCAGTAACATGTATGTCTGCAGGGAAAAAGCAGCAGAGCACACACTGCCAGGGCTGCCCCCATCAACATGATAACTTGTTGCATGTCCACAATATGCAGGGGGTCAGTGAGCTGTGTATATGTGTGGTCAATAGTGTCAGGATGTGGCCAGCACTTACTCCTGGCTGTTGTGTCATAGTGGCCTAGTTACAGTGCTGTCTTTGACATGGCCATGTTACAAGAACTGCAGTCCGACTATTCTGCATGTCAGCTGCACCTGTGGTAGGAGTTGTGCACACTGTCCAGATGTCAATATCTGTTAATACAGGAAAGCTGTACAGGTCATGGACAGGGGGCTACACATATGGACAGTACACAGCTTGGAGTAACCTACACAGTGCCAGCATACCTCTCAAGCGTACAGACCTATTGCAGAATGTCCAGAGGTTTGCATCATAATTGTGGTCTGTATAACATGAAATAGTGGTTGTCTGGTAATTCATTGGCAAATCACGTAAGACTAAGGTCAGAAAATAATGACAGATTGTAGTGTCAGACTTCATACCCTATAGAAACATGCATGCTAATGCAAAACCTGTTACTGAATCACCTTTCTATATTGTAAGGCCAAAACTTAAAAATGGTCCCTACATTTAGGCCTCTGTTCCCCAATTATGGCTTTCTCCAGATGTCTGGCTCTCAGAGGTTGAGAGGTATGGTCCCTAGTTGGACAGCAGGTACCTGAAGGTCAGTGTACTGCCAGTGTATAAAAGACTGCCACCTTTCTGTGTCAGCACTGACATGCCACTGTCCAACAGCCATACCCTGGAATGACACAGGTTGTCACAGAAAAAGCACAAGTATGCTTTGTATATCTGATCTGCTTGTTCTAACATTGCATTTGCCTGCCAACCATTTGCAAAACAAGAAAGGGTCATGTCAAAACAGCAATGGCAGACAGTGGGGAAACAGACGTCAACCCCATAAGAGCAAACAAGAAATTACCAAACCAGTCTCCCAACTGTCTATGTTTGGCAGAACATTATTAACACCCTGTCCCCATGTGTGGGCCTTTTTCTGACTGTCATATTTGGGCCTGTCCAGATGTCAGTCTGTGATGGTATGACAGCTAAGCCCACATGTAGCCTCATAATTACATATAGCAACACAAACTGTCTAAGGACCACAGCAAATGGAGGGGTGCAATGATGGACAACCTGCAAAATAGGTACACTCAGAGGTGTGAAGTCCACAACCCTGTGTCTGATGTAATGGCATGTACCCCGTCCACATCAGAATTACGAATACATAACTGCAGCCACTGTGGCCAAAGCCTGTGACTGGACTACAGAAAGACAGAGAGACACACATAAGGGGAAGGGGAACCACTGGCCAGACAAATGGAGAATGTGCACACCAGAACAGATTGTGCAATAACATAGGTGCCACGCATTGTAAGGAGTCAGTAAACATCACCTACAAATACACAACACACACCCATGTAAGTGGAGGTCCATAACAAAACAAAACTCAAACAATGGACACTTCAGAGGCAGAATCACATGAGAACCTCACAAACCTACACGCCACAGACCATGTAGACTCTACACACCAGGGCCTTGCAAACACTAAGGCCTTACCACAAACCCCAAACACCTACCCTACACAAATAGGCTAACAGCACTGTCCCTCTACCCCATTCAGTACAGACTCTGTTGAGGTGATCCCTGTCTTGATGGGACTGTTGCACATCTGGAACTCAAGGCCCACTCCATCAACCTGTAGTCACAACATCAACCTGGGCTGTGATATCAGTATGGCTTGTTCATGTGACAGATACATCTAGTACACACTCCCCATCTGTGGAATACACTCCCTGTCAACAGCAAGCCAAGTGCCTCAGTACCCCCAGTGATGTGCTCCCTGTATAAGTGCAGAGGAAATGCAAAATACAGTCCTGTGATCCCACCTGTGTCTCTGCTGGACAGGGTATCTGTGTGCTGACATGTTGCAACATGGGCTACACTCTCATCTGTGTGGGTTATAAGGGCTTCAGGGCCAATACCCTACTAATGTCATAACAACCTATCAACCTATACACAACTGTCTGTCAGGAGTTCACCACATTACTCTGTACTGCTCTGTCACTGACATTCCTGGAAGTCACAATGCTATGTGGAATATACTACACATATAATGGACATTTCTGCACAGTAGAATGCACCTTGTACCCACACCCATACCTCCCAATATCTGACAGCAAGGCATCTGGATAAAATCATAAATAATAACAGTGATAGGCACATGTTGTAAATATTGCCCTTACATACTGAGAAAGTTGGCAGAATAAGGGGTTTTGCATTATCAGGAAATGTTTGAAGATTATGAAGTCTGAAACACTAATGTCTGTCATTATTTTGTAATATCAGTCTCCAATTATAGGCAACTAACTTGCCATAAAAACACATGTTTATGTAGACTGGATGAAACTTCTAGACAAACACCCGGACAATCTGCCAAAAAATGTACAGTTGCGAGTATGGCCACACCAGGATATGACTTTGCAGGTAAGAAAATACCACACACGCAGGAGATCACTAGTCTGTCAGTAGGTAACGATACAATACAGTACAGTGTCAGACTTCAGATATGTCAGAAAATGTCTGCTAAAACACACCCAGTACCTCTAGGAAAGTCCTGTTTACCTCTGAGAGGTATGACTGCAGCACAGAAAAGCCCAGACTGGAGTACAACTGACTGTGGAATGTAGTCCAACTCTCACTATAGAAGGTCATACTGGGCATGCTCCTACACTTAGAGAATCACAAGCCATGTCGGAACCCACATCGGACTATATAACTGTATTGTGCATATTTGTCTTTGAATACAAACTGCTATGTACACCTTAACTGTCCCTACACACACCCACCAGACAGGGTTACCCTCAGCTAGCTGTAGGTGGCCCATATGTGATATATCTGCATCTGTTGTGTGTGATGCACAGACATATATATGGGCAACAGATAATATGTCAAGCATACACACACATAGATGTGGGGAAGGCAGAGACAGACAGTGATAGAGAGAGAGAGAGAGAGAGAGACAGAGGGACACACAGAGAGTGAGTCACACACATGGATACCCTGAATGGCATAGAGTGATGTCCTGCTACAGACAGTGGCATACTGTCGTAACCAGTCACACATGCCAGCATGAAGGTGAACTCCATTGTTAATAGTACTGAGGTGGGGGTTATAATATCACATTACCTGCTTGTGTGTGTGTGTGTGTGTGTGTGTGTGTGTGTGTGTGTGTGTGTGTGTGTGTGTGTGTGTGTGTGTGTGTGTGTGTGTGTGTTTATGTGTTTGTGTGTGTGTCTGCTGGTTTAAGTATTCGGAGGCTGTTCCCACTCAGTACACTTCCCATTGCCCTACTTCACAAGATCTGCTGCTCTCATTCACATAAGAAGTACCATTGCACAGCTGTCAGCTTTATAAACTCTGTAGTCTGTGCAATAACTTTGTAACACTATAGTACAAATAACTAAAAAACTGGAGGTTCTAATCTCAGTTGTGGCAAATGTAAGTCTGAGATTGTTTGTAGGTGAAACAGTTATAGGTCATTCCCACACAGTACAGTTCCCAGTGCCTCACTTCAGCAGTCCTGCTGATGTCATTCTCCTTAGAAGTACCTTTGCACAGTCCCAGCCTTATAAGCTCCATGATGCATGCAATAATTATGTAACAATATAATAGAAATAACTAGATAGGTAGAGGTTCCATTCCCAGTTTTGGCAAATGTGTGTGTGTGTGTAAATGTGTATGTTTATAGGATGAAGTATTTTGAGGACTTTGCCACCCACGACACTTCTCAGTGCCCTACTTTCGCAGTCCTGCTGATGTCATTCCCCTTAGAAGTACCTTTGCTCAGCCCCAGCCCTATGAGCTCTGTGGCACGTGCAGTAAGTATGTAATAGCATAGTACAAATAACTAGATATGTAGGGGTACTATTCCCAGTTCTGGCAAATGTGTGTGCACGCGTGTATGTGTGTGTGTGTGTGTGTGTGTGTGTGTGTGTGTGTGTGTGTGTGTGTGTGTGTGTGCGCGCGCGCGCGTGTGTGTGTGTGTGTGTATAGAAGTGTGCGTGTGTATGTTTGTAGGCTGAAGTATTTTGAGGACTTCCCCACCCACAACCCTCCCCACTGCCCTACATTAGAAGTCCTGCTGATGTCAGTCACCTTAGAAGTACCTTTGTGCAATTGTTAGCCCTATACACTCTGTAGCGCATGTGATAATTGCGTAACACTTTAGGAGAAATAATTAGATAGGCAGGGGTTCTATTCCCAGTTCTGCCAAATGTGAGTGTGTATATTTGTAGGCTGAAGTATTTTGCAGACTTTCTCACCCAGTACACATCCCAGTGCCCTACTTTAGCAGTCCTGATGATATCATTCACCTTAGAAGCACCTTTGGGCACTTGTCAGCCTTATAAGCTGTGTAGTGCATGTGATAACTGTATAACACTATAGTAAAAATCGCTAGATAGGTAAAGGTTCTAATCACAGTCCACAACCACTACACTTCCTAGTGCCCTACTTTAGCAGACCTGTTGATGTCATTCCCCTCAGAAGTACTTTTGAACAGCTCTCAGCCATATAAGCTCAGTGGTGCATGCAATAACTACGTAACAGTGTAGTACAAATAACTAGATAGGCAGAGATTCTATTCTCAGGTTTGGCAAGTGTGTGTGTGTGTGTGTGTGTGTGTGTGTGTGTGTGTGTGTGTGTGTGTGTGTATAAGTGTATGTACAAGAGTGTGTATGTTTGTAGGACAAAGCATTGTGAGGACTTTCCCACCCACAAAACTTCCCAATGCCATACTTTAGCAATCCTGCTGATGTCATTGCCCTTAGAAGTACCTTTGGACAGCACTCAGCTCCATAAGCTCCATGACACATGTAATAACTAAGTAACAGTATAGTACAGATAACTAGATAGACGGGTGTTCTACACTCAGTTGTGACAAATGTGTGTGTGTGTGTGTGTGTGTGTGTGTGTGTGTGTGTGTGTGTGTGTGTGTGTGTGTGTGTGTGTGTGTGTGAAGGTGTTTGTAATTGTGCATCTTTGTAGGGTAACACATTTTGATGCCCTTCCCACCTAGTACATTTCCCATTACCATACTTTACAACGGCTTTTAATGTAACTCACCTTAGACATACCTTGCGACACTGTTAAATCCTATAAGCTCCATGGTGAATATGATAAATGCATAATGCTGTAGTATGGATAACTAGATAGGTAGGGGTTCTCAACTGAATAGTGGCAACTGTGATACTGTGTGTGTGTGTGTGTGTGTGTGTGTGTGTGTGTGTGTGTGTGTGTGTGTGTGTGTGTGTGTGGGTGTGTGTGGGTGTGAGAGAGAATCGCATCATCCTTGTGTAGGGGTGCTAATCATATCCTTTGGGGGTGTGGGTTACACCATTTTGAGGCATGTACCACCCAGCACATGTCCAATTGCCCTACTTTACAAGGCCTGCTGATGTCATTTACCTTTGATGTACCTGTATACACTTGTCAGCCCTCTAAGCTCTGTGGCTTGTGCAATAACAGCATAATACTATAGTAGAAATAATTAGATAGGTAGGGGTTTTAATCTCAATACTGACAGCTCTAGTAGTGTGTGTGAAGCATATCCCCTGTCACTGGTGTGTGTGTGTGTGTGTGTGTGTGTGTGTGTGTGTGTGTGTGTGTGTGTGTGTGTGTGTGTGTGTGTGTGTGTGTGTAGGTTATACCATTTTAAGACCTGTTGACCCCCTACCCATGACATTACTTTAAAGAGCCTGTTAATGGCATCTGCCTCACTTGCACCATGTAACACTATACAGCCCATACCAGTCATCTGTACAGATGTACATGGAATATACACATGTTTGAAACCCATATGTGGTCTGTGTCCCCTAACAATGAGCATTCCTGTGATATCATTGCCAAATATGTCACAGTTATTGTAGTGACACACATGCCAGCATCAGTCATCGTACTTGACTAACACATCATACTGATACAAAGTCTTTCACTCTATCACTTATGCAGGTTTGTAAGAGCAGTAGACGAAAACAATCACTATGTCTTGTGGGTTACCCCACCATCCATGAAGGCATTTGCAAGATTACCTGTTGTAAGAGGTTGCATGTTAGGTCCCAGGCATATAATCTATGTGGAGCATGTGTAGACAGCAATATAGTACATACAATTGGATATGTAGGGTTACTAATATGTCTATTGGCAACTATGTATGTGTTTCTGTATGCACAGCCCCTGTGGCTGTCTTTAGTGTGTGTATGTGATGGCTACACCATTTTGTGTGCCTCTTCCATCCTGTGAATTCCTCCATTGCCAACCTAGTGTCAACCCATACAGATGTCATCCACCGTACAAGCACAGTTACACAGTGTCTAACACAAAGCCACTGTGGTGCATGCAATGGTCATATCGCTGTGTATTATACATTAATATGTGGGTAGGTCATCTACTCTGATATGTGTCACCTCCATGTGTATGTGTGTTTCAATACATGTCCCCATGCAGTGGTGTGTGTGGGTGTGTGTGTGTGTGTGTGTGTGTGTGTGTGTGTGTGTGTGTGTGTGTGTGTGTGTGTGTGTGTGTGTGTGTGTGTGTGTGTGTGTGTGTGTGTGTGTGTGTGTGTGTGTGTGTGTGTGTGTGTGTGTGTGTGTGTGTGTGTGTGTGTGTGTGTGTGTGTGTGTGTGTGTGTGTGTGTGTGTGTGTGTGTATGTGTCAGATGGCTCTAACATGTTAAGGGTCTCTGAATCCACCACTGACAATCCTAACAGCCCCTGCAATTGTCATCCACTTCAATAGTAGAAGCATACACTGCCACACTACAGTACCACTGAGCTAGCTGTGTTATGTATCTAGCACTATCATTTGTAAGACTGTGCAAGTAGGGGCTGTGCTCAGCCCTTCATCAGCTGCCCCATGTACAGGACTATGACTCTATGTGTACTACCAGCATGAGAAGTCAGACATTCATATGAGATAGCAGACACGCATGCTGGTGATTGTCAGGTTAGACTAACACAGACTGACCTGTGTCAGGAATACATACCCCAAACCTGTCATACACAGTACCAGGCATACCATCATCAACTGCATGACAGTCGAGTGGATGTGACAGAAATGGCAGGGGCTACAGGTGCTGATAACTGAATCTGTTGCAGTTAAAGTAATGGCTTAGCTTGTGAGGGACCTAGTGCCGGTACTCAAGTAACTTCCTCTGTATGTCTGAGCCTGCGGTCCTACAGAACACCCAGGTGACATGTATGAAGGCTAGGTGGCTGTGTCAAGGGTATGCATGCAAGGTCACACTGTCTGCCACAGTTGTCCCTCACACACTGTTGCATGTAAACACACCTGGTAAACATATACATATTCAGCTGTAACTTGGGTATGAAAAGGTCACTGTGTCTCCACTCTACCTTACTCATCATTGCTGCTGTAAGCAGGCCCACAGCCTGCAGACACACAGACACCTGGAACACAAACGGAATACATTACGTGACACCACAGACAGTCACCAGTACTAATACTGCATCATGGCTAACAAGGTACATACACCTCAATGTGTACCCATAACTACTGCCAGCAGACAGCACCTTACAAAGCATGACATTGCTACACTGTATCATAGTCACCCTGTGCATCAGACCCATATTAGCATGTCCCTGCATCAATGGTATGGATTACAGTGTTGTGGAACAAGTATCATCACATGCACAGGGTGTGGTGTTGGATTGCCAGAGGCCTATGCTGGGCAATATGGATGACATTGTGTGTGTGTGTGTGTGTGTGTGTGTGTGTGTGTGTGTGTGTGTGTGTGTGTGTGTGTGTGTGTGTGTGTGTGTGTGTGTGTGTGTGTGTGTGTGCGTGTGTGTGTGTGTGTGTGTGTGTGTGTGTGTGTGTGTGTGTGTGTGTGTGTGTGTGTGTGTGTGTGTGTGTGTGTGTCTGCAGGGGTGATGCTCAACTGGGCTGTGCAGAGGAGCTGTGCATATTTGGTGGTGACCAGCCTGTGATAGGGATGTGTGAGTATTTGTCTGCACAGCATCAAGACATGTGGATGCTGGACACAGGGCTATGTTGGACAGCTGTGGGTCTACATGACAGGATGTAGGGTTCACCATCTCCTGGCAGGGACATGGGAAATGGTTCTGCCAGGAGTATCACTGGCATGGCCAGGCCCAAGGACAGATGCAGTACTACTCCCTGCTGGTAAATGCTATCTGCTGGATCCACGTCCCTGATGGGACTGGCCTATGGCCTTCGCTGGTGTGGTGTGGACATCACTCTCCCTTCGGTAGTGCTGTTGGTACTGCCACTACAAGACTGTGAATGTGCACGGCCACGTGGGCTCACAGCTGATCATGTTACTGACCTATGTCCACCTGGCCAATGCCCTATTCCCACCTCATGCTCAAGTACAGACATTGCACAGTCGAGCAGTAACAATGTCTCACCCCACTGTCTATCCACAACATTGGCAAGATGATGTATAGCATCAGAAATGCCATGGAGGTCATCATGTACGGCAGGAAGCACTGCATTCATTACCCTGAGCATCTGTCTGGTGTTGCAGTCAGTATGCATTTGTGCCTCCATGATGGACCATAACATGCATCTGGTGACACCTGCTGTGGCACTTGTGACAGGAGCTTGATGGTCAGCAGTCCTCCATCAAGCACTCCTGTCCATCTGCCTGTGTGTGACCTCGCTTGCTCTCTGACTATGGCTGGTGTCTACACTCACACTCGCCATACTAAACACACTAGCCTGTTTTATGCCACCACCCTTAACCTGTCCATTATCCATGGCTGCTGGGGATTGGGCATGCATTGGCATACTGACTGTGCATGGGGCATGGTGGGTGAAAGTGGAATACCAAACAATGGCACAGATTCAGGCACCAACAACCCCACCTGTGCCTCACTATGACCACCATCATAATGGGAGTCTGCTAAGACACTGACATCAGGTTGTGAGGGGGAAGGGCACTAACCCCTGTGCTCACCTGTGAGGGGAAGACAACATATGTAAATTAATACCCTGCAGTATTATTTTTGCGGATACCCACACACACACACACACACACACACACACACACACACACACACACACACACACACACACACACACACACACACGCACATGCACACACACACACACTCCTGGTACAGTCTGGCATAGCTGTGACACCTATGGGCCCTTCAGGGCAGACCTTATGGTAGTTCTGCCTATTACAATCCATCTCTTTCACTGCTACTGTAAGGCCCACAGCAAAGGGTGACAAAATCTACTGTGTGATGGCCCTAGTAGCAGAATGGTAATTGTGGCCAAGACCAAGGCTATTGAAGTGAGCTATACAGTGTCACCAAGTGCATATATGCACGTACTGTAAAAGCTGACTTACTGCTATACAGAACACATACAATGACAAGGTGTAATGATATGTGATGATAACTGATGAAGGAACAAGACTATACACTGTCACTGCAGTACCTACACAGTTCAGACTCACAGGGATTCATTTCAGACAACATTGCAGGACAGTCTGCAATACATATAGGAAACATGTACAATACTAGGTGCACAGCCTCATAGGATGATACCAGGCTATTGGCACTGATGCTTTCAAACACCTTGCCCAGACTTTCACCCATGTCCCTTCAAAGCCAGCACCACTTTCCCCTGCCCAGCTGGGACACATTCAGGATCCTAGGGGTGTCTCATCCATTTCCCATGCAGTCTTCCAGCTTCTTCTTCAAGAGGGCTATACACTTACTCAGCTAGACATAGGGAGGGAGTGTATTTTACAGACAGTGTGTTGTGTGGGACACTACACTATCCCGCCAACAAGTACTATGCATGTTATAGACCAGGTGAAGGCCTTGTGTGCATGATGAGTGAGTGGGGGTTGTCTTACTGATATGCAGAAATGCCATCAAGGCTCATTTGGAAATGGCTTATATGCCAGACACAGGTCACCTATGATCAGTCTGTATGAGACTTAGTACAGGGACCGGGCTTTCAGCCTACCTGTATAAGATAGGTGTTGCAGACCCTGGATTTGCCTGGTCAGGAATGTCTGTGGTCTCTGTAACTGCTGCATTTGCTTGACAAGGTACATGCCAAAGGAGCCATCTGTACTTGGTAATGCATCTGATAAGGGTTCAGTACAGGGATGTTGTGGCCTCCTGGTTCCTGGATGGCATACCCATATTTGTGAGGTGGGCCATGTAGATAGCTTTCCATACAATGGTGCCCACACAGTGGGAAACTGTCAGGTTGCTACCAACCTTAGTGCACAAGTCACCTTACACCCAATTGCATGCTCAGTACATTATTACTGTCATAATTAGTGTGAATGACATCTGTCACAGCAGGGAGAATGATGCATCTCCTGGCATTCAGTTTGTGGCAATGCTTCTTGCACCAGTCATTAATTGAGTGAGGGCCTCTTGAGGGATGCTCACATCAGTAGGGAAATGTAAGACAGTCGCCAACTTGCAAGCATCTGTAAATCTGGTCAGCCACAGACCACTGCTTTGGTCCTGTACCTCAGATACATATAGTCTCCAAAACTCTTTCACCCATGTCCCTTCAAAGCCAGCACCACTTTCCCCTGTCCAGCTGGGACACACTTAGGATCCTAGGGGTGTCTCATCTATTTCCCATGCAGTCTTCCAGCTTCTTCTTCAAGAGGGCTATACACATACTCAGCTAGACATAGGGAGGGAGTGACATATAGTCTCCAAAACTCAGTCTCCAAAACGTATTATAAGAATTAGGTCAAAACCAACCTCTTGGCTTTCTAAAGACACCAGACAGAAAATCCTACTCAGAAACAAAGCCTGGACCAGATGGCGAACTACCAAAAATACTCTAGATAAACTAACATTTAGACAGATGAGAAATGAGACAAAAAAGCTGTAGTCTCAGATAAAAAAAAAACTTCTATTGTCAAATGCAGAAGACGCACCATAATAATCTACAAAAGTTTTGGGCAAGCTTTAACAGACTCCTACTCCCAGGTCAAACTAACACACCAACCCCACTAGGTAGTAACCACGAAAACCCAAACTGCTAATGCCTTCAATATCTTCTTCACAGAAACCATTCAAACTCTAGCAAATTAACTCTCACCTGACAGCTCAAGCCTTCCTACCTCCATTACTAGCTCTCTCTACATTTCAACTGCAACCCATCCCAAACCACTTCATCTGCAAGCTCATCCAAAAACTAAAACCTTGTACTCCATCAGCTGACCAGCTACCTGTAGAATACCTGCAGAAAGCAGATAAAGCTATAGCCTATCCTATATCCATCCTTATAAACAGAAACATAAATGAGGGAACAATTCCAGCAATCTGGAAAATCTCTCGCATTATCCCCCTACACAAAGGTGGGAACTCCAATGAACATTCTAACTATTGTCCCATAGCTATACTATGCCCCTTAGCAAAAATAATTGAAAAATACATTCATAGACAGCTACTAAACCATCTAATCCAAAACAACATACCTGCTGAATGTCAGCATGGCTTTAGGCCATGCCGTAGTATGACTACTGCACTCTTATCCTTCTCTAACTCCATTAACAAAAACAGAAATAACAACATCCTCTCTTCAGCACTCTTTATTGATCTTTCAAAGCTTTTGACATGGCAAACCACCAGCTGCTTATAAATATTCTGAAATCTCTCTCTCTTGATGCTCAGGCTATAAGATGGTTCAGTTCCTACCTCAGTAATAGGCAGCAAGCTGTGCTCTGGGAGAATCACCTATCTTCTCACCTGTCTGTCACCTTAGGTGTCCATCAGGGCTCCATTTTAGGCCCACTTCTAGTCTCAGTTTTCATCAATGATCTTCACTTATCAATCCCTCAGGCTAACTGTATACAATATGCTGATGATTCTATAATTATATGCTCAGCCAATTCCTCACCTGAACTGCAATCCATAACTCAAAAAGTTTTTAACATAGTAGAATCTTGGTTTCTTCAATGTTGCCTCCTCTTGAACCCAAAAAAAACAAAGCTCCTGCTCTTTATTCCTAACCATAAGTCCACCTCAATAGATTTCTCAGTCACATCTAACAACTGCATACTCATATCACCTGATGTTACAACCAAACTTCTAGGAGTTACAATTGACAACAACCTCAACTTTAATACTCATATTAACAATACAGTAAAATCTATCAAAAAAAAAAATTGGCTCCCTTTATAGGATCAAAGCCTTCCTTACTCCATTAGGTAGATCTACTACTGCCCACTCCCATCTAATCTCAACACTTCTCTATGCCTCTCCTATCTGTACTAATCTATCTAAAAACAATCTTCAGAAACTAGCTAAATCCTATAATAATATAGCCAGATTTGCCACTGGAAAACCCTTCAAAACCCATCATTGTCAGAATTTAACTCAACTAAGTTCGCTGGAACTTCAGAATCAACTTAAATTTAACCAACTTATAATTGCCCATAAAACCCTTTATCAGCCTCTTAATACTCCAATATTATCAAGCCTGATCACCCCCTACAATAATCTTAACTCCTTACGCTCATCAAATAAATTACTAGTTAGCACAAGTAAAACCAGTAACACAGGAGGTGACTCTCTCTTCTCAAATACAGTTGGGAAAAACTGGAACCATTTAGCTAGTGGACATACATCACTATCCTCCCGAACACTTTTCAAACATAAACTTAAGATTTACCTTAGAACACACTGGTTATGCCCTTGTTGTAACCCTGACTAATCTTTGACTGTGTTTAAACACTTTTTTCTTTTCTTTTTCTACTTTTTTTTACTAAGTCCATGCTGCTCTTTTACCACAAAAAACAGCAATTGTAAATTAAGTATTCATTTACAAGATTACTTCTTTTGAGAATTACTTTACCTTATGTTATCTCCTAAATTGTATTGTCATATTAAATGAACTGCAACTATGTGTAAAATTATCTACTTTGCCTATCTTAATGTAATCCTGTTGTACTGTTTTTCATTTGGAGCTTATCTCCCCAGGCCTCTACTGAAAATAGACATGTATCCAGTAGACTATCCCAGTCAACAAATGTAAAATAAATGAAATAGAAATAAATATATCTCAAACAGTAGAGGCCCCCAGACCGATCCTTGGGGTACACTGCTTTGGAAGACTCTACTACTAGATGTGGGTTCCACTACTTTGACTGAGTGGGTACTATCACTGAGACAGTTAGCTACCCATCTGGTAATATACAGGTTGATGCCAAGCTGTGTAGGCATATGTATCCTAGCCACCTGGGGATTATTGTGAGAGAATAGGGCTAGGAGGCATTGTTCACTGTCTTCCCCTCATCCTTGTGTTTGTGGTTTAACAGGCCTGATCTCCCTTTGACAATACCACATTGTGTGGGCTCAGGCATTTTGAGGTTGCCAATGTCCCTGTTCACAATGTCCTTGATATAGCCTTCCATGCCCTTGCAGAGCAGGCTAGTTAGGATCATGTACATATGATTGGATGGGTCAGTGGATTGTTCCACCTTTGTGTATAGAGATGACAGTGGCTGTCCTTTGTGCAAATGGGATGACACTGGTGCTCAGGCTTTGGTTAACTACAGTGCATAATGTATCTAAGAGCTCATCCCTAAGCATACTTCTCAACCTCTTAGAGCAAGAAATCTGGACAAAGCCACAAAAAAATGGGGGAACAAAGGCCTGAAAATAGGGACAAATTTTAAATATTGCTCTTACAAACTTGGAACGTTTTCTGAAGGGCATGAAGTCTGAAACTCAAATGTCTGTCATTATTTTCTGACTTAAATCTTCAATGATTTGCCAATGATTTTACTAGATAAACCACATTTTATGAAAAAAATGGTCCAAAATCTGAGGCAAAATCTGGACATTCTGCAAAAATCTGTACAGTTGAGCGGTATGTCCCTGAGTTCATGTAGGTTGCAGCCAGGGATGGTATCAGGCCTATGGAGACTTCTGTGTATTGCCTTTGAGAGGACATTACTGACCTGCTTCGTGATGATGAGGGGAGGGGGTCAGGTGCTGTGCATGCACTTGTGTGCCAATGGAGCAACAGGGAGGTGATGTTTACACTTCACATGTCAGCAGCAGGTTGCCTATATCTATGCCGTATGTGTATGTGGTGTCATTGACCACCACTACAGAGCAGATCTGTGTGTTGCCTCTGAGATTGCAGACATATGTGTAGAAGACCTAGTGATTGGCCTTGGTGGATGTGCTCAATTTGCACTCAAAGATAGTCTTAGGGTAATTCACCTGTGATCTTATTTGCTTGTGCAGACCAAGGTGACATTACTTCCAATAAGGCACCTGTTCCTTCTTGGCCCTGTCCAGCAATTATTTCCACCTATTATGGTATTTCTGTATTGCTACTGTCCACCATGGATGTTTACTCTACTTTGAGGGAGATGATGTTGTCCTGTCAAGTATTGCTGAGTCCTTACAGGTATGTAGGTGCTCACATAGTATTGTGGTGTGTGCTTGGACACTACAGCTAGTTCCAACTGATGGGACATTGCTGTAAAGTGACTTCTACCTGCTCTGAGGAGATTTATAGTCATTTGTGTAAAGTTTATTTTGTTTGACCCTGACAAGGGGGGAGGGGAGATGGCGACCTACACAGTGATGGCTATGTGGTCAGATCATGCCAAAGAGGATGACACTGTAGGCGTGCTACAGTGGCTACCCAGGTTGGTTTGGACCAGGTACAGGATATTTCCACCTGTAGGAGTGTTGACCAGCTGACCCACTGCATTGCCATTGACAAAGCTGAGGAATCTCTGTGCATTAGTGTCCAGATGGCATAGGTCATGCACACTATGGTTGGGTAGTTGAAGTCACCCAGGAGCAGGGTAGACAATTCACTCTTGACAGATTCCTCCAAGTTCCAATAGGTGTGGTGGGTGTCCATAGTCATGGTTGGAGGTCTGTAGCAAGCTATGATTTGAGTAGGTGTTTTGTCAACAGTTAACTGCACTTGGGATGTCTCCTGTGTGTCATACAGTTTGGCCCGCCTGGAGGTGTGTATGTGTATGATAATGTTCAACACTGCACCTCCTGTGGCTTTGTAGCCCTCCATGTGGGGTCTAAACGTATGATGGGATGAGTAACCTGGCAAGGTTAGTGTGCTCTCCACAGCTACAAAGCAGGTGTCAGTGACTGCACAAATGCTGGCATCCTACAAAACAAGGTAAGCTTGCATTGACATTAGTTTCATGCTAAGACACCTAGCTCCTGTTAGAGCAAGACATCTGCACAAAGGCGCACATCACCGGTGGGCAAAGGCTGGAAAATACTGTCACTTTAGGAATCTACCTGAAACACAAGTAGTTGCCAGCAAAGATGGTGTCACATTCACAGGTATACTCTGCAGGATATGACAATCAAATGTATGCTATTATATTATGACTTCAGTCTTTAATGGTTTACCAGTGATGTGCCAGGCAATACACAACTGTTTGAGGCATGGACTATGAATATGAGGCAGTCATCTGGTCAGTCTGCAAATCTTTGGACAGTTGTCGGGTATGGGCTCAGTATATAACATACAGTTACGCACACACTTCTGCACGTGTTGTGTACTATGCACATATCCTATATGTCTCTTAAATTTGTAAGACAAGCATATGTATCATAGTAGCATTCACAGGTGACATATGAATATTTGCAACATTCCAGGTAGCTGGCCTAGCAGTGTCACACACAGTATTAGACAACAGACACTCCAGTAGTAGTCACACATGAGTTGACCTTTACTGGAGTGACTCAGGGGACAGAAATGTGATCCATGTCACTGCAGACAGGGCAAGCAGGAATGGCCATAGGTGCTGGACAGCAGCATGTGAGTCCAGCAGGTCTTGTTGCGACCTAGTTTTTAACTTCCTATTTCCTATTATTGCATCACCCTTCTGCATTCCATTACAAGCTTACATGACTGACATACCTGTTATAGTGCTGAAGAGTTTCCTCAGAATAATGTAAATGGTTAGGTTTGTGTAGTCACAGTCTGTCTTTGTGTAGCTGGGTTCAGATCTGTGTTGCATAGGCAGCAGCTTGCCTTTTGTAGGTAATGCTCAAGAGCAGGTGATGGACTGTGCACAGTCAGTGCCTCCCACTTGCGACTTGCATCCGGAGCAGTTGTGTTGTCTTTCCATTAGCCAATGCCATAGCCACACAGTGCTATAATTAAGTCCTTCATGTAGGCCTTCCCCTTTTTCCTTGCCTGTGTGGAGGACATTATGGAGGTGTGGGGGCTACAGCTTCACAGATGGTAGGTGGAAATACCTCTCAGGACAAGACATGTGGAGACAGCCCAGCAACAAGGGTGAAAAAGCTCCAGAACTGGGTACAGATTGTCAGTAAGTAAGTATTGCTATTATACCCAGAGGATTGCTAGATTAACAGGGTTTGTCTGGACATGCATTTTCTGCGTGACTTGACGTCTGGCAATGATATGTCTCTGATATACCTCTCAACTGTCCAGGTGTCCACAGACTGCAAAGAGGTTTGCCTGTTATGTTTGGTCTGTTCCTCAGGCACTTTCTGTTTCTGAGAAATCAGTAGGATAATGTGAGGATTGTAGTCAGTAAATTTTGACATCCATTAATGTTTCAGACATCATATCCTTCAGGTATGTTATGTTACAACAAACCCTGTTACGCAAGCAACTGTTATCCATTATGTGAGATATGTCCCTCTTTTCGGCCCCCCTGTCCCCCAAGTATGTCATGCTTTCTCCAGATGTCTTGCAGTAAGAGGTTCAGAGATATGGCATATCAATATTTAGTGATTGCACTCCTGATATCATCCCAGGGATGTAGCAGACTCCTGGAAGTGGTATGTGGTATTGGTCATAAATATGGTCCTACACCCTGGACATTCTGTGGAAATCTGTACAGCTGAGAGTTATGCATGTCTGGCCATTGTTAACATACTGCCAAGATTGTGTAGCAGTGTTGTGTGTAAACACTTGTTGGACTGAGTAGGGAGAGCAGCAGATGTGAGTGTCATAGATCTTTTTCTATCTGACTGTGCATGCTGCTACAGTTGCTGGTGGTCTATCAGGTGTAAATGCTTGTAGGGGCAGACAGAAATGTCCTGGAAAACCTCAGGATTCCCAGTAGACTGTGAGTTAGGGCAGTATATATCGGGGCAGTGTGTGACTGGCAATCAGGATATGTTTGTTCAAACAGTCGTTCTAATCTAGAGTTCATTTGGGGTACTGGCATGTTGCTGTGACTGTGGTACAAATGGTTGTGGGTGGAGAATTTCTCACCAATGCTTGCTTTTCCCTACAGTTCCATCCCTGTAGTGCATGATATATTTGGAAATACATGAGCAATTCCCCAGAGCTAATTTGGGGTAGTGTAGTGTTGGTCTTACTGTGGTTCAGAAAGTGCTGGGTGAAATGGTTGGCAGTCTCAGTGTTTTTTCTCTTCTGTCCCTCTCTTCTGTTACATGACTGCAGTCATACCTTTCCACTGTCCAGATGTCTAGACACTGTCCAGATGTGTGGATCATATGTTTGGTCTGTTCCCCATAGCAGTTGTGGGTTTCTTACAAATGACTGGGATGATATGAGCATTGACATCAGTAAATGATGACAATCATTTGTGTTTCAAACCTGGAATCTATCAGGAAATATATGTTAAATCAAACCATGCTACTCTAGCAGCAGACTTCTATGCATATAACAGCCATATTTCAAAGATGTCACAATCGTTTGCCCTTTATCCCCCCACTTTGTCAAGCTTTTTGCAGATGTCTTGCAGTAAGAGGTTGGTTTATATATATATATACATAAATGTATTATTTTTGGATATTGTTTATGTTTTCCTGCATTGTTTCTCTCTTGCACCTTATTGTGTTGCTTTTTTATATAATTATATATATATATATATATATATATATATATATATATATATGTGTGTGTGTGTGTGTGTGTGTGTGTGTGTGTGTTTATATATATATATATATATATATATATATATATATATATATATATATATATATATATACATATTTATAGGTATATAAGAGTACTACAGATATATATTTTTCCTTATGTTAAATAACTGTAGTGCATGATATGTTTGTAAAAACATTGCAACTTCCTACAGCTCAGATGGTATAGAGGTGCATTGCTGTGATTGTAGTGCACAGGGTCCTGGGTTCAAGACTTAGTAGTGATGACTTTTTTCACTCATGTTAAATAACCATAATGCATGATATGTTTGTAAAAGAAAATAAAAACAGAGCGAGCACTGAGTAAGCTCAAGCAACAACACAAGCACAAATGCTAAACAAAAAGAAGTTGCAGAGTTCCACAGCAGAATTTAACACTTTAATAAATGAAAAATAAAAAGTGAGCGCTTTCACGATCTACCCAGATCGCTTCTTCAGACTGTTATAAAATGACACAACTGCAAAACATGATTTATAAGCATTAGCTATCAATGCATTAAGAACAATTAAATACATCCAATTAAAATAAGGGCATATCAATGTAATACATGTATAAACAATTGTTAAAAAACATTCAGCGCTTCAATCCTAGTGCTTAAAGGAAAGGTTTGAGGGACACTACATCGTTAATGCCTGGGGGTTTATCTGCATTTAGTTTGATTATCCATTTCTGTTCTAATTCTTCTGTTTTATTTATCAAATCTCCCCCTCTTGGTCCTTCATTAACTACTTCTAGCACTAAAAACTTAAAAACATGATGTATACCTTCTCTTTCAACAAGTTTAGCTAGGGCATTCGTTTCTTTTCTATTGACAATATCTCTCATATGTTCTAGTGGGTCTACCTGACATTACCAACACTCCAGAATGCCGACAACCATATGGCCAACACCATATGACTGACATTCGGAATGCCAACAATGGGGAAATGGCATCTCACCACAGAGCAGAATGGAAAGATTTCTATTCCTGCACTGTAGTGTGATCTCAGAGTTGGTATATTAAAGTTAAGGGGGTGTGGAGGGCGGAGCCCCCCCAAGGGGTGCAAGGGGCGGAGCCCCCCTGTTAGCAGTTGAAAGGGAATTTTATTTTCCTTTTACATGGTCTACTTACAAAGTCGAGATTTCAGATGTCAGTCATATAGTGTCAGCCATATGGTTGTCGGCATTCTGAAATTTCGGCATTGTGAAGTAGACCCATTCTAGTACATGTTCTTTTAGCATCCTATTGGTTTTACCTATATAGTAAGCTTTACATATTTGACAAAAACTAAAATAAACAATTTTCTTAGTTCTACAATCTGCATAAGAAGATGCATCTATTTTAAATTTGTTAACAGAATGAATGAAAGTGGTGCCTGAAAAGATGTATCTGCAGGCTGTACATGTCCTACATGGATATGTCCCTTTTCTTTGTGAAAGAACTTCATGTCTAGAAATAAGTGGTTTATAACATAACTGTCTTTTCAAAGATCTTTTATTAATAAAGGAGAAATGTGGTACAGAGTCTATTACAACATCTAATTCTTTAGTTGCAGTTAGGATACTCCAATTCTTTTCAAAAATATCACAAAACACATTTACATCACTAGTGAAAGAAATAGGAAAGTGAAGTTTAACTTCATTAATATTTTCTCTTAACCGCTGATCTACTACTTGTTCAGAAAAATAGGGTTGGCCCTTCTTTCATTTAGTGCTTCATTGGCACAAGCATCTACTTCTGATTTAGAATAGCCTCTATCAAGTAAATCATCTTTCAGCCTTTGAGTTGTTTCTGTAAGGTCATTATCTAAATTGTTTAATCTCATATTTCTTAACATCTGTCCTTTAAGCACATTCCTACTTACATGTCTCGGATGCATGCTACCTTTATGTAATAAACAGATCTTTCTTGTTGGTTTTCTATACAAGCATGTCCCTATACCAGTTATTTCTGATCTTTTAACCAGGACATCCAAATAATTAATAAATTTAATCAATTCCTTTTCCAATTTCCCTCACAAAATAAAAAGATCATCGACAAAACGCGTGTACCATAACACATGCTTACTATATTCGTGCCCTTGTAAAAGGAAAGTATTTTCCCATTGTACTAATGCCAGATTGGCAAAACTATAGGCATAAGCAGTGCCCATAGTTAAGCCAGTCTTCTGCAAATACTAGTTATCACAGAAATTAAAAACATTATTTTCTAAAACAATCTCCAATAGTCCACATATCAATTCAATTTTATCATTAAAAAAGGACTGCTTAGTTGTCAAACGTTCTCTTATGTTCTCTATATCCCAGTGATTAGGGATAGCTGTAAAAAGTGAAGAGATATCAAGTGTAACTAACAAAAATTGTTGATGTAAATTAGTAGTCTGTATATAACGCTTTTGCAAAAAAGTTTTAGTGTCCTTTAAAACTGAGTCACATATCTAAATCAGGATGCAAATTCTTTTCAATAAAAATAGACAGTGGCTCAGTAGCCCAACCTTTACTAGAGAATATAGGTCTCATGGGAGCGCATATTGAATTTTTATGGATTTTTGGGAGCCCATATATAATAGGAACAATCGGATATTCTGTTTTAAAATATTTAAATAAATCTTCAGAAATCATATGTGTCATTAACATATCAAATAAAAGGAATTCAATTCTATCTATCAATCCTTTCACAACAGTTTTAGTTATTTGCACATAAGTGTCACTATCAGATAGGAAACCTCACATTTGTTCAACATAAAAAGTCTTATCCATAACAATGATGTCCCCACCTTTATCCGTAGGTCAGATTTCAATAGACTTTAAGTTATGTAGCTCAGACAATGAGCCCATTTCATCTTTACTCAAACTGAAAAAAGTTTATGGTCTCTCATATTCAAAACTCTCACAAATCTGCTTTTCACACACTGATATGAAAGTATCTATCATAGGATGCAATTTAGGTACAAAACAGCTAGGCTTTTTAAAACAATCAGCCCTTGTATATACCGTATCAGTAAATAAAGTTTAAAGAGTTAATGTCCTACCAAATAATTTCAACTCTTTTAATATTTCTAACATATCAGTTCTTTGGACCGGTATGAACGACAAGCCTCTATTCAGAACAGCTAGTTGCAAATCAGTTAATTGTAATGAAGAACGATTAACTACCAACCCTTTTGGTTCTTGCTGCATGTGTTCATTCACGTTTGATCCAATACCGTTGTCTGTAATTGCTGTAATGGGGCTCTTCGCCCTCTGCTCCTTGATCTGTTTTTGATAGGAAGGGCTGTATTGATGGTAAATGGTGTAATGGTAGTCCCATTCATCCCCTTCAACTGCATGGAAAAAGGGGGTTTGGATCCATTATTAGAGCCATTAATAGTGGTATCTCTAGAATTATGTGGCAATTCCTTTTCAACAGGTGATTTATTCAATGGCTGTTCCACCATAGCCATTGGTGTAGATGTTTCATTCTCGGATACCTCATTTCCAGAGTTCATAGACCCTCTGTTGATTGACCATTGTGCAGCATCAGTCAATTCAAGTGGTTGATCTGATAGTTGGTTCCTATTGGTAGGGGGTGGTTTCGAACAAGAAAACACCGCCCCTGTCTGAAAGTCATTCATATCCTATTGTAGTTTCTTAATTTTAGTGCCCTGTAGTCTTTTTTCATATTGAAGAATGCCCTCGTGCAGCTTATCCATCTTGTCACCTACTACATCCATAGGAAAAGTGGCATAAAGTTCATCTTGCAGATTTCTCAGCTTAGTAGCTAACTCCCTTTCCTGTGGTAGAAAGAAATTTATAAGCAAGTTCATATAGTCGTAGCTGAGCTGTAAATTTAACTGTTTTTTATTTTGTGGGGGAAATCGGAAAATGAATTGATTGAATTTATTAATTATTTGCATACAACAACATTTCTAAGGTTTACTTATAAACATTCCTACAATAATATCGAATTCTTGGATGTCCTGGTTAAAAGATCAGAAATAACTGGTATAGGGAAATGCTTGTATAGAAAACCAACAAGAAAGAACTGTTTATTACATAAAGATAGCATGCATCTGAGGCATGTAAGTAGGAATGTGCTTAAAGGACATATGTTAAGAAATATGAGGTTACACAATTTAGAAAATGACCTTATGGAAATAACTCAAACGCTGAAAGATGATTTACTTGATAGAGGCTATTCTAAATCAGAAGTAGATGCTTGTGCCAATGAAGCACTAAATGAAAGATGGGCCAACCCTATTTTTCTGAACAAGTAGTAGATTAGCAGTTAAGAGAAAATATTAATGAAGTTGAACTTCACTTTCCTGTTTCTTTCACTAGTGATATAAATGCGTTTTGTGATATTTTTAAAAATAACTGGAATATCCTAATTGCAACTAAAGAATTAGATGGTGTAATAGACTCTGTACCACGTTTCTCCTTTATTAATAAAATATCTTTGAAAAGACAGTTATGTTATAAACCACTTAGTTCTAGACGTGAATTTCTTTCACAAAGAAAGGGACATATCCATGTAGGAGATGTACAGCCTGCAGATACATCTTTTCAGGCACCACTTTCATTCATCCTGTGAACAAATTTAAAATAGATGCATCTTCTTATGCAGATTGTAAAACTAAGAATGTTGTATATTTTAGTTTTTGATTAATATGTAAAGCTTACTATATAGGTACAACCAATAGGATGCTAAAAGAACATGTATTGAACATATGAGAGATATTGTCAATAGAAAAGAAATGAATGCCCTAGCTAAACATGTTGAAAGAGAAGGTATACATCATGTTTTTAAGTTTTTAGTGCTAGAAGTTAATGAAGGACCAAGAGGGGGAGATTTGATAAATAAAACAGAAGAATTAGAACAGAAATGGATAATTAAACTAAATGCAGATAAACCCCCAGGCATTAACAATGTAGTGCCCCTCAAACCTTTCCTTTAAACACTAGCATTGAAGCGCTGAACGTTTTTTAACAATTGTTTATACATGAACGTTTTTAACAATTGTTTATACATGAACGTTTTTTAACAATTGTTTATACATGAACGTTTTTTAACAGTTGTTTATACATGAACGTTTTTTACAATTGTTTATACATGAACGTTTTTTAACAGTTGTTTATACATGTATTACAGTGATATGCCCTTATTTTAATATGATGTATTTAATTGTTCTTAATGCGTTGATAGCTAATGCTTATAAATTATGTATTGCAGTTGTGTCATTTTATAACAATCTGAAGAAGCGATCTGGGTAGATCGTGAAAGTGCTCACTTTTTGTTTTTATTTATTAAATTGTTATATTCTGCTGTGGAACTCTGCAAATTCTTTTTGTCTAGTATGTTTCTAAAAGCATTACAAATTGTCACAGCTCATATGGTGTAGTGTTGCGTTGCTGTGACTGTAATGCACAGCCTCCCTGTTTGAGACTTGGCAGGGCAGATTATTTTGTTGCTGGGAAGAACGAGGGCTGATAGAGACAGAGTGACTAAGGCATGTTTAAGCAGTTCTAAGTGGGTTTCTGTGGTTTTGCGTGAAGCTAAACAATGCTAACAGATGCTTAAGTCATGTTAGGTTTGCTTACCACTGCTTACTCCTGCTTACACTAGCACTAACTTTAATTAAAGAAAAGAAAAAAGGGTGATAGGAATGTGGTGAAATGGGGGTAGGTGGGGGGTAAAACATTAGGAAAACCAGCTAGGGATGTGCAGGATGGGTGTAGGAAAGGACCATAGTGCTACATTTCTTCTGCAGCAACAGCTGTGACTAATGTGTAGAATTTGGAATTTACAGCCTCAAACCCCACAGGGTATACATTTGTAGAATAATGTGTGGGTAGATTGATTAATGTCACTGTTCATGGGGATGAAATGTAGAGATCTGTATGGGGCAATGATTTTTTTTGTGGGACAGATGCCCCTTTTTTAGGTGAGAGTGAGCTGTTGGGGAAGGGCTGTAGGTATGTTTGGGGAGGTAGGTTGGGTAGGATAGGTAGCATTTGCAGACAGACAAGACACACAAGACAGCAGACATGGGTGGTATATGACACATGAGGGGGGTAAACACTTTGAACGGGGAGGGTGGTTAGGATTCAGAGGCCCATGAGCCCCCAAATGGATACAGTGGGACTGAGGTCCCCACCCATGGGCAGTCACCACTGCACATTCATGGCTCAGAAGGTGGCTGTGCTGGGGGCTGGAGAAGAGGGCCAGCCTGCCTCTCAAGGTGTGGCATGCAGCCCTCCATCTGGCACAGCTGCCCACCCAACTTGGAGTGGATGATGCTGTGCATCATACCTCGGGACATTCTGTGGGTGACAGGCTCTTCCACACACCTGTGCCCAGGGGGGATGGGCCCCATCCCCTGATATGGTTCCACCCAAAGGTGGTGCAGGACCAGTGAAGGAGGATGTTCCAGATTGGGTCCCAGATGTCCTGGGGCCCAGTGCCATGGCCAGATGAGGCAGGGCAAGGGGATCTGCCAGGATCTGCATTCCCAAATGTGCTATAGTGTTGTGGTTTTCCCAGATATATTGGTTAGTCATGAATAAAGCATTTCAAAATTAGTTATAACAGCATGAGTGGGTGTTTCAATTAACCCAAACCAACAGATTTTTAGCAGTTGCATAGCAAACAGAACATATGCATAAATGAAACAACAGTAAGCATTTTAACAGCATGCAAGTTACATTGAAGGCAACAAATCACCAATAATGGTATTTAAATAAGGTATGTTAATATGCAACCAATGAAATATATTAACAATAATAGAACACATGTCCCAACAATAGGTTTTGAGAACAGCATACCCATAGTATATGAATAATAATTATTGTTGGAGATGACGGGTGGGGGAGAGAGAAAAAAGTCCATTAACAACTGTATCAGCTTCTATTTTTCACAACAGTACTGCTCAATACTCTACAGGTCTGCCCTCACTTTACATTAACTTATGGCCCATAGCTTCTATGGCACATACATGCCTGTTAGACTGTCAACCTGTAATGGTATGGTGCAAACTGTGTGAACTGTGGCTACTTTACTGGAGGGAGCTTTACATGTCAGGGTTACATACTTGACAAAGAAGGGGTACCCTGCAATGATGTTCTGTAAGTCTGCTACTAATATAGTTCACCTTTATTCCTCTCTGTGTCCAAGGTGACTGGCCGCAGTGACAACTAGCCATGACAGCATGACACTTGTAAGACATGTATTGGGAAGAGGGCATGGTGTATATACCTATCCTGCTGTCATTTGAAGGCATGGGGTTGGACAGTGGGACAGTTGTACATGGTGTATTGTTATACCTTTCAAACAACTACTGCAAACATTTCATTACCTGTAAAACCTGTGGAAAAAACATTTGTTACCACTGACTGTTTCTACAAATATTCAAGATTTCTTGAGTGTATATATGCACATATCTCAGTACCACTCCCTGGATTCAAACCACATCCAGGTGTGCTAAAATGAACTACAAGGCTGTTTCACATCACACTGAGCTACTGGGGAACTGCTGTCTCTTGTTTGACTATTTTCTGCCTAATACTCTGTGGGTTAGACAGACTGACCTTGTGATACTGAGATTCATGCATGACACCTAGTTACTGTACTGTGTAGTAATCCTTTGAAATTATACAATCTGGAAAGCAAAGGTTAACACAAGGCACTGCAGCAGGGGACACACTATAATACATTTGACATTAGTATTCAGGGTTCGGATCTTAGTGCATAACATATGTCATATGTCATATATATCTTGATTTACAGCTCCACAATCTTTTGCATACTAGCTGATTCTGAAAACAACCTCTGTTAATTCATGGTGTCAAAGACATATTTTCTGTGCAGAACCTGTGCACATTCTATTTCTACAACAACATACCGGAATAAACACAACAGTTGGTGATTTAGGTTTTTATTGTACTTATATGACAGTGCTCTACTTCTGCATATGTTGTAGATGACTATTAGTCTGGCAAACTTTTCTTTAATCGTTAGACACAGAACACATTAAACAATTTACTCCTTCTTATTTATTTTACTATATACTGCAAGGTAGATCTGTACTCACCAGCCTGTCAGTGCAGCCTTGTCAGTTTGTTTGCATAGGCCTCAGCATTGCTAGTCCTCTCTGCTGCAGCTGTAGGGAGAAAAAACAAACATTATGCATACCTATCACATACTCATTCTATTATTTGGTACAACTATATCTGGGATACTTACAAATTGCTAGATCATGGTTGTCCCAAGTGTCTTGGATCCACTGGGCCAAGAGCACCCTTTTCTACTGCTTTAGGTTGGCATAATAATGTTGTACCTGCTCACTAGTTCAGGGGATGCCAGTGGCACTGGTAAGATCATGTGCCATGTGGTCTCAGGCCTCCACTTTACACTGTGAGCCCTGGTACTCTCCCTGCAGCAGTCTGTCATCATGGTTTGCTACAAAGAGCCCAGCCATGACTCTGGACTCCAAAATGCCCCAGAGCTGCACCCGAAAGCGTGAGCCCTCACCAATGCCTGACATAGTTCCAACTCAGAGCAAACTACAACAGATTATGGCTGTATTCCCACCTCTGCCATATAAATAAGGCTAAATTCCCACCCTTTGCCATCATTTTACCATTTTGAAAATACTGAGCTCAGCTAAGTGGTGCGCAAACCCACTAAGTCGATTTGAGTAGTGCTTAAAGGGGTAATTTCTGAGCACTGCTTAACAGTTTGCAAATCTGATTAGCTGGGCTGACTGCTGCTTAGCATTTATGTCTAAGCAGTGCTTAAACCAGCTGGGCATAGCTGAGCACTGCTAACTATTGCTTACTTTTAATTTTTATGAAATATCAGAATAATGACTTAATCATTACTGACATATTAGTGAGTGCATATAATGTACTTTACATGATGGCCTTCTATGTGCTTTCATTACATTACCATAGGGTGTGACTATATTGTATGAGACACTTGTGTATACATGGGTGATTTCACATGTTATGTGGACTCACACTTGTATTTTAGATCAGCTACACTACCCTGGTTGACAAATATCAATTACTACATAATTTCAAATAAAAATAATAATTTAAACACTGCTGTCCCATGTAAAAATGAAGCGCTTGTCTTGGTAAAATACAACAAAAGTCCCAGTATGACCACAAAAGTATTTATTCACAAGTAGCACAAAACACGATGTAGCACTCTAGCACTTCGGCTTAACATAAGCCTTCAAGGAGTACATTCATCATACAAAACCTGAACCTTTATACCCCACAATTGCCAATCAAACAATTAAGTAATATAACAATTACTTATTTAAATCATGTTTAAAACATACAAAACCCGAAACTTTATACCCCACAGTTGTCAATCAAACAATTAAAATCATGTTTAAAACACTACAATTTAAAGATACATATCTTATAATATTCTAAATAATACATTTCCAATGGCAGTCTGTATTCAGACCCTGTGGAACCAAAGTCCCATATTTCAAAATAGAAAGTGTTTCTTTATACAACAACACATTTCTTACATAATCACTGTCACCTTCTCCTTGTACCTGTTCTAAAATAATAACTTTTAAATCTACAGAATTACTATTATGATACAATTTAAAATGTTGGGATAAAGGACTCTATTTTACTTAACCTAATATCTCTTAGATGTTCTGATAGTCTCTTTTTAAACATTTGCTTAGTTTGCCCTATATAGTATTTATTACAACTACATGTGATTGCATAAATCACCCATGCTGTTATGCAATAATGTTCCCATCACTTCAAATCTGATTTTGTTAATTACAGAAAAGGTAGATACTATATGATAACACCCTGTGCAACTACCACATGGCATTGTTCCTTTAAATTTAATATGCTGAAATAACCTATTATTGGGACTCTGAAATTTGGTATGAACTTACATAACCCTCAGACTTTTTCCTTTCTTATATGAGAAAACAGGGTTCTGTTGTGTGAACTTACATATCCCTCAGACTTTTTCCTTTCTTATATGAGAATACAGGGCTCTGTTGTGCTCATCCTGATAGCTCCTGAAATTTATATAAAAATTTCCAATAACACCCAATAATTTGTTTTATAAAAGAACTTAAAACATATTATAGGTCATTATTGAAAAAAACTATGATCACTAATTTTATTCTTCTCTCTGTATGTAGAGACTCCATCTACTATATTAGCAGTACCTCTATAATTTTCTTTACTTATTCTTTTAACACTTTTCGCTAACACCTGTATAGTAAAAGTTCTTTTCTTAAACATATCCACTGTACTCTGCAACTCTTTTTCAAAATCATGAGTATTATTGCATATTCTCGAAATTCTCAAACATTCTCCTTATGGTAGAGATTCTAAAGTGTGTCTGGGATGACAACTATTGCCCAACATAAACTGGTTAACTACTTCAAATTTTATATGTAAATTAGAATTAATTCCCCTTCCAACTACCCCTTCTAATGTTATATCCAAAAATGAAATTGTATTGCCATATTGTAACCCATGAAACTGTATAAAAAAACCTATTAAATTGCAATTCTGTTATAAAATTTTGAACAAGTTCTGTTCCACCTTCACAGAGAAAAAACAAATCATCTATGAATCTAAAGTATAACTTAAAATGTTGCTTATAAAATGAATTTGTGTAGATATATTATGTTTCAAGTATGCCCATAAATAAATTAACATACATAGGCACAAATGAAGAGCCCATTGCTGTGCCCTGTAGCAGATAGTAAACTTTATCTTCAAAGCAAAAAAAAAATATTTTCTAAACTAAATTTTAAAAGTTTCATGACATAATGTGCTAATGGATTATCACCCAAATATAAGCTAAGGGCTTCCATCCCATATATGTGTTTAATATTTGTGCATAGGCTTTTTACATCTACCATTACTCAATACATTTCCCTTTTCCAGTTAACATTTTTTATTTTTTCCAAGAAATCAAATGAATCCTTTATATATGAAGAGAGATGTATAACTTCCTTTAATAAACATTTATGTAAAAGCATTCCTAAATTGTGTAAAAAATACTTTCTTGCAGACACACTTGGTCTCCCACGTGAGTTAATTAGATTTGTATGCACTTTGGGTAAACAGTAAAAATATGCCATTTCTGTTTTATCACAAGATAGTTTCCTCTCCACTTCTTGCTCAGTCCAATAGCCTAGTCTTAGCCCCTCCTTAAATAAACACGTGTATTTATTCTTCTTTAGCTTCTTCCACCCTAGATCTCATAACTACTTCATATACTTGGTCTTCTTGTAACAAATCATAGCACATTTTACTATATTGTGAATGGTGCATAACTACAATTTTATTTCCTTTAACTGAAGGTTTTATAACAGGTTCTTTCTGATTAGAGAACTCTTTTAAAGCTAACCATTCACTTTTTGTCAAATTATAATCCACATTTCTTTTATCAAAATCTTTAAGCAAACATTTCTATTTCAAAGTCAACCATAGACTGATTTTTTATTCCCTCATGAATAAACGGTGGTATGAACGTGCTTATAACATTTAAATCTGAGGTATCTATAGGACAATAAGCATTTACATCACTGTTACATGAAACAAAAGATTCATCAGATACACCATTTATTAAATGTTATATGCATTCACACTTCCATTTTAGACCAGCTACACTACCCTGGTTGACAAATATCAATTACTACATAATTTAAAATAAAAATAATAATTTTAACACTGCTTTCCCTTGTAAAAATGAAGTGCTTGTCTTGGTACTCGAATTGTGAACATCTGCATACAAAGTCAGGACTCTAACCACTACACTATCACAGTGTTAGGATTTTAGCTGTATATTTTCATTTATCTTCTATGGAATGTTTAAGCATTGCTGAGCAGAGGACCATAACATGCACATCCGCTCAGCTATGCTTAAACAAACCTTAAAATGGAAAAAAAAATTAATAAACCCACTTTATTTACAAGTATTTGTACTCCTTGTCAGTCACAGTAAGGGAAATTGTAAGGGGACACATAGGGACAGATTTTAAATATTGCTCTTACAAACTTAGAAAGTGTGACTGACGTTTTCTAGCAAATCATTGGCAAATCACTCTGGGTTTAACTCAGAGCATAATGACAGACATTTGGGTTTCAGACTTCATATCCTTCAGGAAATCTGTGCTAATGAAAAACCTATTATTCTATCAACTTTCCAAGTTTGTAAGAGCAATATCTAAAATGTGTCCCTATTTTTGGGCCTTGGTCCCCCCCATTATTTATGGCTTTGTACATATTTCTTGCTCAAAGCCTGTACAGTTGAGGGGTATGTCCGTATGGCTCTTTCACAATGCAGGGGGGTGTGTGACAGTACCTGTCACACACACCCTGCATTGCTTCCTATTGGGATATCTGCTTTCAGTGTCCATAGACACTGAAAGCACTTGCAAAGTGCCATATGGCACATTGACAATGCAGGAGGTGTGTGACAGAACCTGTCAGACACCCTCTGCATTACTTCCTTGATCTCTTATCTATTTCAAAGTCCATGGACACTGTTTTACTATTTTATTTGATTTCAGTGTCCACAGACATTGAAATGCTTTAACAAAGTGCTGTATGGCACTTTCTGAGTGCAGAGGGCATGTTAGATGTGTGTACACTACTTACACATGCCCCTTGCACTCAGTAGTGTCTGTGACCATATAGCCTTGGCAGTAGCACACCTTCGTGAATATGCAAGGTGTGCTGCTGTTACAGTTAAGGGCAAATGGACACAGCACTATTCCTGCACAGAGTTTATTGAATCCTGGGGATTGTTTATCCTGCAGAGTAAGGCAGTGTAGGTATGAATGGGTAGATGTTCATATTTAGGAATATAGCTTATTCTGAAGAGTAAGGACTTGTAGGTATGAATGGGTACTTTTTCATATTTAGGAATATAGTTTATCCTGGGGAGTAAGGAGGTGTAGGTATAAATATGAAATTGTTCATATTTAGGGATATAGTTTATCCTGGGGAATAAGGAAGTGCTGGTAGGAATTGGTACTTGTTCATATTTAGGAATATAGTTTATCCTGGGGAGTAAGGAGGTGTAGGTACGAATAGGAACTTGTTCATATTTAGGGATATAGTTTATCCTGGGGAGTAAGGAAGTGCTGGTAGGAATGGTACTTGTTCATATTTAGGGATATAGTTTATCCTGGCAAGTAAGGAGGTGTAGGAATGTATGGGTACTTGCTCATATTTAGGGATCTATTTTATAGTGCGAAGTAAGGAGGTGTAGGTATGAATGGATAATCTTTCATATTTAGGGATCTATTTTATAGTGCGGAGTAAGGAGGTGTAGGTATGAATGTGTCTTTGTTCATATTTAGGGATATAGTTTATCATAGGGAGTAAGGAGGTGTAGGCATGAATGGGTACTTGTTCATAGTTAGGGATATAGTTTAGCCTGGGGAGTAAGGAGGTGTAGGTATGAATAGGTAATTGTTCATATTTGGGGATCTATTTTATAGTGCGGAGTAAAGCGGTGTAGGTATGAATGTGTCTTTATTCATATTTAGGGATATTGTTTATCCTAGGGAGTAAGGAGGTATAGGTATGAATGGACACGTGGTCATATTTAGGGATATAGTTTTTCCTAGGGAGTAAGGAGGTGTAGGTATGAATGGACACTTGGTCATATTTAGGGATATCATTTATTCTGGGGAGTAAGGAGGTGTAGGTATGAATGGCACGTGTTCATATTTAGCGGTATAGTTTATTCTTCGGAGTTAGGAGGTGTAGGTAGAAATGGGTACTTGTTTATATTTTAGTGTATAGATTATCCTGGGAGTAAGAAGCTGTAGGTATGAATGGATACCTGTTCATATTCAGGGATATAGTTTATCCTGGGAGTAAGAAGCTGTAGGTATGAATGGGTACCTGTTCATATTCAGGGATATAGTTTATCCTGGGAGTAAGAAGCTGTAGGTATGAATGGGTACCTGTTCATATTTAGGGATATAGTTTATCCTGGGGAATAAGGCGATGTAGGTATGAATGGGTACTTGTTCATATTTAGGGGTATAGTTTATCCTGGGGACTAAGTAGGTTTAGCTATGAATGGATTCTTGTTCATATTTAGGGGTATATTTTATAGTGTGGACTAAGGAGGTGTAGGTATGAATGGGTACTTGTTCATGTTTGGGATAGCGGTTATCCTGGGCGAGTAAAGAGTTATAACTAATGAATGAGAACTTTTTTATATTTATGGATATAGTTTATCCAGTGGAGGAAGGAGGTGTAGTTAGGAATGGGTACTTGTTCACATTTAGGGAATGTAGTTTACCTAGTGAGTAAGGAGGTGTTGGTACGAATCAGGACTTCTTCATATTTAGGGATGTACTCTTAGTTTATCGCGGGGAGTATAAGGAGGTGTAGGTATCAACTGGTACTTATTCATGTTTATAGACAGGGTTTATCCTGGGGAGTAAGGAGGTGTAAGTATGAATGGGTACTTGTTTATTTTTAAAGATATAGTTTATCCTGGGGAGTAAGAGGTGTAGGCATGAATGGGCACTTGTTCATATTTAGGGATATAGTTTATCCAGTGGAGTAAGGAGGTGTAGGCATGAATGGGTACTTGTTCATATTTAGGGATATAGTTTATCCAGTGGAGTAAGGAGGTGTAGGCATGAATGTGTACTTGTTCATATTTAGGGATATAGTTTATCCAGTGGAGTAAGGAGGTGTAGTTAGGAATGGATACTTGTTCATATTTAGGGATATATATTACCTGATGAGTAAGGAGGTGTTGGTATGAATGGGTACTTGTTTATATTTAGAGATATAGCTTATCCTGGGGAGTAAGGAGGTGTAGGTATGAATGGCTACTTGTTTATATTTAGAGATATAGTTTATCCTGGGGAGTAAGGAGGTGTAGGTATGAATGGGCACTTGTTCATATTTAGGGATATAGTTTATCCAGTGGAGTAAGGAGGTGCAGTTAGGAATGGGTACTTGTTCATATTTAGGGATATATATTACCTGATGAGTAAGGAGGTGTTGGTATGAATCGGTACTTCTTCATATATAGAGATGTACTCATTGTTTATCCTGGGGAGTGTAAGGAGGTGTAGGTATGAACGGATTCTTGTTCATATTTTGGGCATAGTTTATCCTAAGGAATAAGGAGGTGTTGGTTTGAATAGGAACTTGTTCATGTTTAGGGATATAGTTTATCCTGGGAGTAACAAAGTGTAGGAATGTATGGGTACATGCTCATATTTTGGGATGCTGGTGGTGCTGCGGAGTAAGGAGGTGTTGGTATGAATAGGTACTTGTTCATATTTAGAGCATAGTTTATCCTAGCATGTAAGGAGGTATTTAGGGGTATAGTTTATTCTGGGGATTACGGATGTGTAGATATGAATGTGCCTTGTTTATGTTTAGGAATATAGCTTATCCTGGGGAGTAAGAGGTGTAGGTATGAATGGGTACTTGTTCATATTTAGGAATATCGTTTATCCTTGGGAGAAAGGAGGTGTAGGTATGAATGGTTACTTGTTCATATTTAGGGATATATTTTATAGTGTGAAGTAAGGAGGTGTAGGTATGAATGGGTACTTGCTCATATTTAGGGATATAGTTTATCCTTGGGAGAAAGGAGGTGTAGGTATGAATGGTTATTTGTTCATATTTAGGGATATATTTTATAGTGCGGAGTAAGGAGGTGTAGGTATGAATAGAAACGTGTTCATATTTAGGGATATAGTTTATCCTGGGGAGTAAGGAGGTGTGAGTAAGGAGGTGTAGGTATGAATGGATACTTGCTCATATTTATGCACATTCCAGCTGCAGTTTTTCTACTGTTGTTGTAAATGTTGTAATTGTAGGTATGAATGTGTCTTGTTTATATTAGGTGATAGAGTTTACCCTAAGGAATAAGAAGGTGTAGATATATATGGGACTTGGTCATATTTAGGGATATAGTTTATTCTGGGGATTAAGGATTTGTAGGTATGAATGGGCCTTATTCATATTTAGGGATATATTTAATTCTGGGGAATAAGGAAGTGTTCATAGCTTCATAGGTAAGTACAAGGCTATTGGCCCTAGGGTCTATATAAGCCTAGCCAAAAAGGTACCCTGGATTTTGCCACCCAATATTTTTTTTTTCCTGTGCCCTTGTTGAGCAGAGCCACAAAAGTAAGCCCCGGGGTGAATTTTCTATCTCCCATCCAATCATCAAGATTTTTCTTGAAGAGTGCTAATGAAGAGCTTTGTTTGATATAGATAGGTAGTTTGTTCCAGAGTATGGCAATTCTCTGGGACAGGAATCTATCCCTCCGGCATGTTCTGTTTATTGTGGTGACAAGGTTTAGGTCCCTAGAGTGTGTAGCTCGTAAGGATTGGGATTTCTTTAAGTGGAGCATGTCCAACAGCTCTAGGTTTGACATAACTTTGCATGTTAGGCAGAGATCGCCTCTGAGTAGATGATATGCGACAGAGTAAAGTTGGAGTTTTTTGAGACTGTCTGTGTAGGGCATCTGTTTGAGGCCAGTTTTCCTCTTTGTGAGGTATTTCTGTGGCCTTTCCAGTTGTTGTATATGTCTTGTGAGGTACATACCAAAAGGGGTGTTATATTCTATAATGGATCTAATGAAAGTAGAGGGGAATAATAACCTCTTTTTTCCTGAATGAGACACCTTTTGTAATGAGGTGTGCCACGTAGAAGGATTTCCTGACTACTGTGGCGATGTGATCATCAAATGAGAGACTACTGTACACCTGTTTCCCAAGTTCTCTTATCACACTTTCGGTGTTAAGTAGACTCCCACTTATGTAATGGTTCATGGGTATAGAGCTTTTACCAAAAGGGATGACAAAGCACTTTTTGGCATTGAGCTTGAGGCCATGGCTTTGACACCAGGCATCTGTCTCAGTGAGGCCCTTTTGTAGGATGTCCACATCATTAGGAGTTTCAATTATGGCTCCTAGTCTGCAGTCATCTGCGAACTTCATTAGCAAAAGACATTATGTGCTGGCCTGTACTTCAGAGAAGTAGATACCAAACGGGAGAGGACCCAGGACTGAACCTTGTGGTGCTCCACTTGTCACTGGTCTGAAGTCAGATTTGGAGTCTGCTACTTTCACAGTGTGGGTTCTGTCAGTGAGCCAGTTGGCAACACATTGTGTGACATAGGGATTTATACCTAGTATAGTGAGTTTATCTATAATTCCAGAGTGGGGGATGGTGTCAAAAGCATTGGCGAGATCTAGATAGGCTGTGTGAACCGCCTTACCCTCATCTACGGCTTTGGTGAATGCTTCAAAGAAGTCTATCAGGTTTAGGAGACATAATCTGCTTTTTAAAAACCCGAACTGAGTGGGGTCCAGAGTTTGGAGATTACCAATGTCATTGTTTGTAAGTTCCATGATGATACGTTCCATAGCCTTGCAGACCAGGCTCATCAGGCTAATGGGGCAGTACTTCCCGGGTTCCGTGGTAGCTCCCCAGTGGATAACCGTTGCTGTGCACCATTCAGTGGGCACAAAGCCTAAGGTGAGGCTATGAATGAATATGGTACTTAGTTGGGGTGCCAGTTCATTCAGTAGTTCATGTAAAACACAGCCTGGGATGTTGTCAGGCCCATGGATGCTGTGTTCTTGACTTTGGAGAGTGTGGATTTTACCTGTGCAGCCGTGATTGCAGGAACTTTGCATTCTTCCGGTATAGAGATGGGTCCTTTAGGGGGTGAGAGGGGGGGTAACATTAGCACTGAACCTATCTGCCAGGATGTTGGCAATATCAGTTGGTTCTGTATATTTAGTGCCATTGTGCTATAACTCAGAGCAGATCTGTGTGTTGCCATTGAGATTCTTGACATAGCTATAGAATGCTTTGTGGCTGTCTTTAGAATCATTGGCGATTTTGTTTTCGTAACTATCTTTGGAGGATTTTATGAGGGATCTCAGCTTTTTACTGAGGCTGACCAGTGAGTTCTTCCAATCATGGGATTTTACTCTGTTTAGCAACAGTTTCTTTCTTCTGTTGTAGAGTTTGTTTATGGCAGGGTACCACCAGATTAGCTTCCTTTTTTTGAAGGATAGCATCTTGGTTCTGTTAGGGATTGCAAGATCCATGCACTCGTGTAAGTGCTTATAAAGTGCATTTGTGTGGGATTCAGCAGTCGTACCTCTATTGTCCCATGGGTGTCGTAAAGTTTGCCAATTCTGTCTTAAGAAGCGTGAAGTTGGCTTTGGAGAAATTTTTTATGGTGGTTTCCTTAATGGAGGGTGGAGGCGGGGTGTGGATGTCTATGGTGATTAGCTTGTGGTCGGATCTGACCAACGAGGAATTGATCTCTGGTATAGAACACCGGTTGCCTATGTTGGTAATGACCAGGTCTAGGATATTGCTGCCCCTAGTGGAGGTGTGGATATTTTGATCCAAAGCGTTGCAATTTATGAATTCCAGAAAATGTTGAGCAAAAGAGTTGATACATGAGTAGTTTTCCCAGCTAATGGTGGGGTAGTTGAAATTGCCCATTATTAGGGTGTTAGGTTGTATCCTAATATTTTCCAGTCTGTCAAGAAATGAGGAGTGGGAATCATGGGACATGGTGGGGGATCTGTAGCAAGTTACAAGTTGGATTGTGTTCTTGCCCAGAGTTAATTGCACTTGGATAATCTCAGATGCATTATGCTGAGCAACTAGTCTGGGGGTGTGGCTATCTTTAATAAATATGGACACGCCTCCACCTTTCATGTTTCAGTCCAGGTTAGGTGGCCAAAAGGTGTGGTATGAATTATATCCTGGTAATGCAGGGGTGCTCTCTGCAGCCTTGAACCAGGCCTCTGTCACTGGACAGATGTCCATGTTCTCCATTTTAAGGAGTGCCTTGAGTGAGTGCATTTTGAGGTTTAGACTTCTAGCATTGAGTAGCATTACCCTCAGATTTTGCTTGCTTGTACCTGTTACAGTGGTGAATTTGTCATTTTCCTAAAAAAGGTGAAGGTATGAATCGGTACTAATTCATATTTAGGGATATAATTTATCATGGGGAGTAAAGAGCTATAAATATGAATGGGTTGTTTTCCATATTTAGGGCTATAGGTTATCTTGGGGAGTATGGAGGTGCTGGAACAAATGGGTACTTGTTCATATTTAGGGATATCATACATCCTGGGGAGTTAAGAGTTGTAGGTATGAATGGACACTTGTTCATATTTAGGGATATAGTTTATCCTGGGGAGTAAAGAGGTGTAGGTATGAATGGGTACTTGTTCATATTTAGGGATATATTTTATAGTGTGGAGTAAGGAGGTGTAGGCATGAATAGGACTTGTTCATATTTAGGGATATAGTTTATCCTGGGGAGTAAGGAAGTGCTGGTAGGAATGGGTACTTGTTCATATTTAGGGATATAGTTTATCCTGGGAAGTAAGGAGGTGTAGGAATGTATGGGTACTTGCTCATATTTCGGGATGCTGGTTGTCCTGGGGTGTAAGGAGGTGTAGGTATGAATGGGTACTTGTTCATATTTAGGGTATAGTTTATCCTGGCGTGTAAGGAAGTGTAGGTATGAATGGGTACTTGTTCATATTTACAGATATAGGTTATCCTTTGGAGTATGGAGGTGCTGGTGTGAATGGCTACTTGTTCATATTTAGGGATATAGTTTATCTTGGGGAGTAAGGAGGTGTAGGTATGAATTTGTCTTGTTTGTATTAGGTGATAGAGTTTACCCTAGAGAATAAGGAGATGTAGGTATGTATGGGACTTGGTCATATTTAGGGATATAGTCTGTCCTGGGGAGTAAGGAGGTGTAGGTATAAATGGAACCTTTATTTAGGGATATATATTATCCTGGGGAATATAGAGGTGCTGGTATGAATGGACACTTGTTCATATTTAGGGATACAGTTTATCCTTGGGAGTAAGAAGGTGTAGGTATGAATGGGTACTTGTTCATAATTAGGGATATAGTTTATCCTGCGGAGTAAGGAGGTGTCGGAATGAATGGAACCTTTATTTACGGGTATAATTTAATCTGGGGAGTAAGGAAGTGCTGGAACAAATGGGTAGTTGTTCATATTTAGGGATATCGTTCATCCTGGGGAGTTAGGAGGTGTAGGTACGAATGGGTAATTGGTCATATTTAGGGATATATTTATCCTGGGGAGTAAGGAAGTGTAGGTATTAATGCGCTTTGTTTATATTTAGGGAAATACTTTATCCTGCAGAATATGGAGGTGTAGGTATGAATCTGAACCTGTTCATATTAGGGATGTAGTTTATCCTGAGAAGTAGGGAGGTGTAGGAATGCATGGGTACATCTTCTTATTTAGGGATATAGTTTATTCTGGGGATAAGGAGGTATAAATAATAAATGGGTGCTTGTTAATATTTATGGATATAGTTTATCCAGGAGGGTTAGGAGGTGTAGGTACGAATGGGTAATTGTTCATATTTAGGGATATAGTTTTTCCTGGGGAGTAAGGAGGTGTAGGAATGAATGGGTACTTGTTCATATTTAGGGATATATTTTATAGTACGGAGTAAGGAGGTATAGGTATGAACTGGTACTTCTTCATACTTAGGGATACTTAGGGATATACTCGTAGTTTATCCTGGGGAGTATAAGGAGGTGCTGGAACAAATGGGTACTTATTCATATTTAGGGATATCATTCATCCTGGGGAGTTAAGAGGTGTAGGTATGAATGGTACTTGTTCATATTTAGGGATATAGTTTATCCTGGGGAGTAAGGAGGTGTAGGTATGTATGGGTACTTGTTCATATTTAGGGATATAGATTACCTGCTGAGGAAGGAGATGTAGGCATGAATAGGAACTTGTTCATGTTTAGGGATATAGCTTATCCTGGGGAGTGAGGAGGTGTAGGTATGAATGGGTACTTGTTCATATTTAGGGATGTAATTTATCATGTGCAGTAATGAAGTGTAAGTATGAATGGGTAGATGTCCATATTTAGGGATATGGATTATCCAGTGGAGTAAGGACATGTAATTAGGAATGGGTACTTGTTCATAATTAGGGATATAATTTATCCTGGGGAGTAAGGAGGTAACTGTATGAATGGGTACTTGCTCATATTTAGGGATATAGTTTATCCAATGGAGTAAGGACATGTTGTTAGGAATGGGTACTCTTTCATATTTAGGATATAGTTTATCCTGGGGAGTAAGGAGGTGTAGGTATGAATGGGTACTTGTTCATATTTAGGGATATCTTTTAATCTTGGGATGAGGAAGAAGAGAGTCAGATTTTTGTTGGGAGGTCTTTCCAAATGGATTTACAGTAGTAGAGAGAAGGCACTGATCTGGATACAGGTAAAGAGTGCCAGGCCTTAGCAACATGGCATGAGAACAGACCATGTGCAGCAGATTTTTATAGGTTTGTAGACAGAGAAAAGTTTTTTTTTGTTACTGGATCATAATGCCTATATAGGAACATAGCTGTCTGGAATACTATTTAGTGCTGGATAAAAAGATGGATGCTGGATAATTTTAGAGATGGTAAGAAGCTGTGTGTATTGGGGCAGTTCTAATCCATGTAGGAATTTTAGTGCTATACAGTGTTAAATTATGACTAATGTAAGAGGTGTGTGTGTGTGTGTGTGTGTGTGTGTGTGTGTGTGTGTGTGTGTGTGTGTGTGTGTGTGTGTGTGTGTGTGTGTGTGTGTGTGTGTGTGTGTGTGTCGTGTGTGTGTGTGTGTGTGTGTGTGTGTGTGTGTGTGTGTGTGTGAGCAAGATTAGACAAAGGTAAGAGATGTGTGTGTGAGCACACTCAGACAGATGTAAGAGGTGCATATTGGAGCATGCTCAAGCAGTGCTCGAGGTAAGAAGTGCATGTGTGAGCACAATCAGAAAGAGGTGAGAGGTGCATCTCTAAGCAGGATTGGATAAAGCTAAGAGATGCATATGTGAGCACAATCAGACAGAGTTAAGAAGTGTGTGTGAGCATGATCAGACAGAGGTAAGAGGTGTGTGTGCATGTATGAGCAATATTGGATGGAGGTAAGAGATGCATGTGAGAGCAAGATTTGCCAGCACCCAAATCATTGGTTACAGATCTGTTTAATGTGGAATTATTCAGATGACGTTTACTTCGGTAGAAATTGTACATATTGACTGATAATTGTGTATTGTAATGACAGAAATTTGAGTGGCCTTTTACGGTTGAAATGTTCTCAGCTGGGTAAGTTTTGTCATTATTTTGTTTTATTACTTAATGGAAAAATGTTCAAAACTACAAATTTAAAACATACTCTAACAAGTGGTGCTGTATTATACAGGAAATATAATTTAATACAGTCAGGAAAGTAAATTAAAGAACACTTGCCTGTATACATGGTCCTAAACATGTGTGCAAGGAGCCTATGGTTTGAAAACAGCCCAAAGGTAAACGTAATCCGCTACTGGCCAGATGCATCTTCATTGAATGTGCGTTTCAATGCCATTTCAATGAATGTGAGTTTCAAGGTCTGAAAAGTGTATTATTAATGCTAAGTCTGTTTTCATTGTCAGACTGTATTATTTTGTTTAGCAAATGTTTATCAGTGTTTGTGCTATAGAATTTGAAATAAACATTTTAAATTAAATATAAATATCTGTATCATTTGTAGAAGTAAAGCAGAATATAGTATGAGATGTTTGAACAGTGTTTATGGTACCTGGGGAGAAATAGCCAAGTAATGGGACAACAGAACAGCTGAGTGTGTGTGCTTGGGTGCGTGCGTGCATGCGTGTGCGTGCGTGCGTGTGTGCGTGTGTGTGTGTGTGTGTGTGTGTGTGTGTGTGTGTGTGTGTGTGTGTGTGTGTGTGTGTGTGTGTGTGTGTGGATCTGATGGGCTGTGCATGGGGGTCTCCAATTCATTACCCTGCCTAGGGCCCCATTTGACCATATTCCGGCTCTGGATCTGTTCTCATATATTTTTGCAAATTTAGCTATTTTATCATAATATTGCTTAAGCTTATATAGTTGTGAGACTTGAAGATTACTGAAGTTTTGGGCAGTATAGAGAAGGGATGGCAGTAAGTAAGTAGAAGTTATATGGGTTCTGGTTATGTCAGTGAGGTAGGT